>NW_004797342.1:172628-174905 GCF_000002075.1 Aplysia californica
ACACACACACACACACACACACACACACACACACACACACACACACACACACACATACACACACACACACACACACACACACACATCTACCTACCTACTTGCTTATCACACGCGCACGTTTACACATCGTCACGAAATGAGCACATATATAATAAAATAATATACGCAATGCATATTATTAGTATTATAAGCGAACAATGTAATATTACGGGGGGGGGGTGTACGAAAAGTGTAAGGGGGGGGGGGGGGAAAAAGTCCAAAAAAGGTGTAAGATTATATTTGAACAGCTCCTTCCATGACTTCTTGAGCACACAAACACACACACACACATACTCACGCACACATTACTCGCACACATGTGAACACTCATGTACGCCAAACACACACACACACACACACACACACACACACACACACACACACACACACACACACACACACACATACACACACACACACATACACACACACACACACACACACACACGCACACATCTACTTGCTTATCACACGCGCACGTTTACACATCGTCACGAAATGAGCACATATATAATAAAATAATATACGCAATGCATGTTATTAGTATTATAAGCGAACAATGTAATATTACGGGGGGGGGGGGGGGGCAAATGTACGAAAAGTGTAAGAGGAGGGGGTGGGGAGTCCATGACTTCTTGAGCAAAAGCACTGACCTTTTGAACCAGTGGGCAACGGGGTCTAGTCTGCATACTGCAAAGGCCTGCATGTTTATAGCCTAGTATTGTAGCCTTTTTTAGCCTTGTTCAGGGGAGGGAAGAAACCCACTGTTTAAATGTTTTCTTATTGTCAGCACAGGATCGCAGCCAACTATATCTTGTAGCTTTTGTTTATTTGAAATGTTTGATTTGTAATCACCCTTCTTTCTCAGGCGAAAAACCTGTGCCAAACCCTGGCGTATTGAGGCTATTTTTATTTATTCGTTCGTTTTTGCTCTTGCTTGTTTATTGTTTTGTTTTTGCTTTTGTTGTTGTTGGTGTTGTTGTTGGTGTTGTTGTTGTTGTTGTTTTTTGGGGGGAGTGGATTCTTGTGTTTGGGGTTAGACTATTAGATTGCTTTTATCAATATACAGAAGGGAAACAATAAATCCTGGATTGTTGGTCCCTATATTAACATGTTGAATTATGTCCCTGTAATTGTACTTTTATTTATCTACCCTCACAACAAAGATTGTCTGATCTTAGTGATCTTTACTCACTCCTCCTTCCTGTTTCAATCACATGTACTCATGCTCATTATGATTTATTTTAGTCTTGTCAGTGAAGCCAGAGAGGGCAGACCTCATATTATTTTCATTATTAAATTACCCTTCTTCATTTAGAAACGGAGTTCTTACTTTTGCTTTATTATATACAATAATGGCAAACAACCCCAGTGCAACATTCTTTGGGTTTTTGTTGTTGTTGTTGTTGTTGTTGGGTTGTTGTTGTTGTTGGGTTGTTGTTGTTGGATTTTTTCGACAAAACAGTTTTAGTGAGCAAGCGAGGGGTAGTCGTTGGTTCTTCATCAACAGTATGTAACTCAGTCTACCGTCCGTTGGGTCTCTGAAACCTTCAGAAGGACACGCAGTGAGGTCATGAATTTTGACTTGACTGATTTTCACCGCATATATTTCATGATGCAGTATAGATGTTTTAGGAGACAGGCTGTTTTTACCCTGCAGAGACAAGCTGGGTTGTGCGGGACACGGAACGCCTGCAAAAAGATGGAGATCCTCGACAAAAAAAATCGGAACTCATAATATAATTATTTTATTTTGTGAGCAACAGACAAGAACTTCGCCAATGCACCAGACGGCAGTGTCTACTGACTGGGAAGCTGTGATGTGTTCCGAAGTCTTCAGCAATACGTGCAGCTTTTATTATATGTAACAAGTGCCTATAGATCTATGTGATGTTGCATGGTTCTGCAATATCGAATAGCCATCGGCATTTTAAACGTTCTAATTAACTTATCAAAACCCGCTTAAATTGCGAAACATTCTGCGTCTCTCTCTCTCTCTCTCTCTCTCTCTCTCTCTCTCTCTCTCTCTCTCTCTCTCTATATATCTATATATATATCTATATATATATATATATATATATATATATATATATATATATATATATATATATATATATATATATATATATATATATATATATATATATATATATATATATATATATGTATGATATATATATATATATGATATATATCTATATCTATATATCTCTATATGTATGATATACGTAGAGATAA
>NW_004797342.1:176110-180590 GCF_000002075.1 Aplysia californica
ATATAATAGATGGAGGCTCTGAAAGAGCCCCTGAGGGCACCATAACCGTCCCGCCCGTGCCAAATATTATGAATACATTAGGTGGGAAATGCATGGTGAAAGCAAACTATCGTTTCAGAGACATTTACTGCTGTAGTACAGGGTGGTCAAAAAAACAACAACAACTGTACAACTTTTTTTCTAAATATCTTGCTCAAAATTTGTTCTAGAATGTTGTAATTTGTTCCAAATTCATTCAAAAGGAATTAGTTTGACATAAAATTCACAAAGAAGAAACTTATTTTCGAAAAAGGAAATGGCTTTTATAAAAACGACCTAAAAATGCTAAATGCACCAATTTAAAAGATCTTGTAAAGAAAGTCGTAAAATGATTGGTTTGTTTCTTCCTTTCCTTTTATTTTTAAAATCTCATCTGTCCATCCCTGTAACGTTTAAACAACATTTCTACTGTCCTAGTTTTTTGTTGGGTTTTTTTATTCTGGAATTCTGAGAACCAATGGCCTAAGTGTCCTCCTTTGGACCCGGCACATTTATCTCGGCGTTCGTAATATTCAGTGGTGGCCAAACAATAGGATCCACTCAGCCATGAGTGCTCAAAGTCACGCACACTGTACGCCTTACACAGTATGGAGCTGTTTCTAGAGACTATATGGGGGGGGGGAGGGGGGGGCAAATAGACAACATTTGTGGAGTTTATATAACCTGAAAGGAGAGAGCTTTGCCAAGGAACCAAATGTCATAGAGGAAATGTTCACGCTTTTCAAGACGATCGAGGAATCATGAACACATTGCTATCCTCTGATACGAGGCTTGGCGAACGGGAAAAAGATACAGTCGTAGATGTAGATTTGCCTTCAGAAAGCGGACCTTTGAGATGTAGGAAAGTCCTATCTGCAGACATTTTCTACGGACAGACGTCTCATGGGGCTCATCTACTGAATTCTGCACCCTGGTGACGTTTAAAGGGGTGCGAACGGTGTGTGTTGCACCTGAAGTGGTCTTTTTGTCTGGGAATGTTTTGTTCTGATTCTCTGCAGGTCCTAGTTGATGGACCATTTCCACCCTTGACACCACTTTAACATAATTTCCGTACCTTGTGCGAAACTTACGAAATGAGTTGGTGGTGGGGAAATATTCAATACAAAAAACTCTCTGCTCTTTACTCATTTTGATCATGATCTTAGCATCCAAAAGAAACTTGAAAAAAACTATCTGCAAACTTCTGCCGACCTGTAAGACAACTGCAATTTGCAATATGGCGCAATCGTTGGGATTTTTAGTGGTAGGCCTAATGCGAACTTGTGCGTCATGCTACGAAATTGGGGACACAGCTGAAAAGGGGTTGTTTTTTTACGCACTATGTAGAGCAAAACTATTCTGTGGATTTATCTAAAATGAATATCAGACAAATTGCTTTCGACTTCCAAATGTTGTGTACAAATTTAAAACGCAAAACTTCAGTGTGGAGGAAAATAATTTTTTTTTTTAATTGTACCAGTTTTTGTTTTTTTCTATCACCCTATACAAAGTACGTAAATTAATTTATTTTGGATACTTTTAACACACTACCATTCTTTTGTTCTTAATTTTTTGAAAATCTTAGTTTTAATAAGAATTTTATGGCATCAGCAACTCAGAAGTGATATAAGTGCTGAAGATTAGAAATGTTACTAGAGAGTAACAAACACAGTAAAAGATGATAGTGCGCCAATTGGTGTTTGAGGAAGGAGGGAGCAAACTATACTAGAGTACCCACCAACCACCCCCTTTGGAAATAGATCTATATATTGTTATTTTACTGTCTTATTTTTGGCTGGTCACTTTTAACAGCCCCACCTACAACGCTTTCTTCTCAGGTCTCTCACATTCACGGTCACTCACATTCACGGTCGCTCACATTCACGGTCTCTCGCATTCACGGTCGCTCTGAAACTGAAAATACGAGCATTCCTAGTCCAAGCTGAAAACCTTTTCACTGTCACGTTCAAGGTCAAGATGAAACAAAACTAGAATCTTGCTGAACGCTAAAATAAGATACCCCATATATGCGCACAACTGTAATCCTTAGAACTGAGAAAAGTGTAGAAATAGTAAATCCAAACGAAAATAAGTGCCTGTACGTCCAAGAGCAATGATAACAATGCAGAGACTGTGAGACCGACCACTATAGGCTAGACTATCATACTCGTAATACAAAAACTACACGTCAGTCGGTTCTTCGCAGTGAGAATGCCCCAGCACCCCTTTCAGCACATTAAAATTTGTGTATTGCCGCTTTTCGCATTGACCTTGTTCACCCCACCCAGACTCACGGTGGCCGTAACCCAGAGTAACAGGCCCACATTGCTGGAGCCATCCGGCTGGGTTATCTGGCCTGTCACATGTACTCAGAAAGCCTAGATCTCAGTGGTTACGAATATCTTTCCTCTCTTTTTCCCGACATGTCATGTTCTTATTGATCTCTGACAATTTGATATTTCAGGAGATCTCAGATTCCAAGAGCCAGAACCCATGGACAGCTGGTCAGAAAGGAGAGACGCTCTTAGGTTCGCCAACCAGTGCCCCCAGAGAGAGCTGGTCTGGTACACTGCCATCAAGAACCACCCAGAGGGCGAAGACTGTCTTTATCTTAATGTCTACACTCCTGCCCAAGCCGACGAGAACACACGAGACGCCAGCACGTCTCACAACTCAGACAATTCGATACGGAATCAAGTAAAGTCGCAGGCCCCCGCAAGGATACAGAAAACCCAGGCTGGCCATGCTATTAATAGCAACCCGCCAAGACGACGACAAGATAGGCTCCTGAATTTCCGCCAAAATCAGCTACTCCCCGTGGTGGTTTGGATTCACGGCGGTGGGTACATGATGGGGGCAGGGACGCAGTCTGGTGGTGCGCTTCTCGCCAGGAGGGGTGTCGTGGTGGTCACTTTCAATTACAGACTAGACATTTTGGGCTTCTTGTCCATGGAGGATGGCGTTCTGCCTGGGAATTATGGCATGATGGATCAGGTTCAAGCACTGAAGTGGGTCAAGGAGAATATCGCGTCTTTTGGCGGTGACCCAAATAAAGTCACTATATTCGGACTGAGCGCTGGGTCTTCCAGTGTCTCTCTTCACACCATTTCCCCGTTGAGTAAAGGTTTGTTTCGCAGAGCGATTATGCAGAGCGGAGCGTCTCTGTGCCCATGGGCTGTTTCTCACCCAGTGAGCAGACTTAGCTCAACGATACTCACTCGGCTTGTCGGAGCTAAGGTTAGCTGCAAGGATATCTGGGACTCACTAAAAATGCTCAAGTGTCTGCAGCAAGTTGATGTGGAAATGCTGTTGAACGCCACGGACGAATTGAGACATGACCTTCGTATGGACGACACACTGTTTATGCCCAGGGTGGAGACCACGTTTGGTTTCTTGCCAGACTTCCCTTTGCGTTTGTTCGCCGAAGGCCTCGACAATGACGTCAGCACTATGCGAGGTTTCACGTCAGACGAAAACTCCATGTTTGTGTGGGATCCGGAAGACAAAGGAACAACAGTGCAACAGTTTGAAGACTTTGTTGGCAGTATGGTGTCTTCATTGTATGGCATCCGAAACCCGGGGTATTTCGAAGACGCTCTAAGTCACCTATACCTCAACGAATCCTCCCCAGATCCACACTACACACGCTCTCAGCTTATCTCCGTGTTGTCTGACTTCACGATGATAGCACCAAGTCTTTTGGAGATCAACTTTCTAACAGACGGTAGGATAAAGAGAAACTCTAGCCGAAACCACTATCTTTATGAGTTCAACTACAGACCTGAGTATTCCAATCAGGAGTTGTGGCGAGGTGTTGTGCATGGACAAGAACGTCCTTTTGTGTTCGGAATCGACGACGAACGCTTCAAAGTTTACGTCACGAATATCTCCGAATTTGACCGAACAATGGGAGACAAAGTTCAAACTTGGTGGACAAACTTTGCAAAATATGGAAATCCTAACGGCTTAGACGAAGACACACAAAATCACATGTCCTGGAAACCATACAAAGAAGAACTTCCGTACCTGTACCTAATCAACAACGACTCTAGACTGGTTGAGTACAACAAGCCCGAAGTAAGCAAACTCTATTTAGAAATGGCTCAGCAGTTGGACATGGATGTGGATACTGACAAAGACGAAATAAAGGACGGGGCTAAAACGGTGTGTGGTTCAGGGCCAAATGCTGCTCCTGCTGCTACAATGTTACCGGCATGGATCCTTACACTTCTGGCAATGGGCGTCTGCTGGTACCTCCTTCCTCGCTAACCGATGGGCTTGCAGACGGATTGAGCCTTCATTTCTCAAGAAGACTTATATTGTCATTTTCTTACAAAGGACAAGAAATGCACATTATAGGGCGCTTAAACACACGCGCGCGCGCGCGCGCACACACACACACACACACACACACACACACACACACACACACACACACACACACACACACACACACACACAC
>NW_004797342.1:181384-211358 GCF_000002075.1 Aplysia californica
CCCTCCCCCCTGTGCAGTCTGTTATTCATTTCCAAACTTGAATCTGCAAGAAGAGAATTACATTAGATCTAGCGCAAGTCTTGATAATATAAATGCTGCTGAGGTGAGCATTTGGAGATAATTTCCAATCAAAAGATGAGCAATTTGATATATTCCTTTTACTTTACAACACACAATGTTAGCTGTTGCTTGTGTTGTGCTGCTTTGGAACACATAATGTCTATATATTTATCAAAAGTTATGATGACTAACTTAGTACTGAATATCCTTTGTTATGTCAATACGCATGTAAATGTAATGCCACTCATTCTAGCGTAGCGGTTGATGGTACAGTGGGCCATATAGTATAACAGACTGGATTACAACAGGACAGTCCGATTTCTTATACAGGCACAATGCCTTCCCGTTGAGTGGCAAAGACTTACGAACGGTGCCGGAATAAAATCAAAAGACTGAATGAAATGTTGGCACTGCATGTTAGATCTACCGCAGATCTAGATCTATGTGTGCTCCTTTTCCCAAACGTGGTATAAGTAACTTTTCGATTACGAACAGTTGTAAACGCACATAGCATGCTGTTGTAGACTCCCCCTAGCGTGGATATGACTGCTGAATAAAAAATACAGTTAACTCCGCTTGTGTTGAATTCGCTTGAGTCGATCATCGGTTAATTCTCCGGTCCCAGCATTTCTTCTTCTTTACAGACCCCAACGGTTAAGTTGAACTTCAGATGAGTTGACCTTTTTTTTACTCCCCCAACGACATCAACTCATTCGTAGTCGACTATTATGTCAAGGCGAGCTCCATGAGACCAGGGTACAAGAAAAGGAAAGATAGAGATGAGCAGACAAAAAAATAAACACTGAAAAAAGTAGTAACAACTGATAAATAGGTAGTGGGTGATCTTTGTAATAAAAGTGATCCCATTTGTCAATCGTTAGTTACAGCGTATGTAAAACGTGATCCTCGTTTATAGCAGGGTTCGGCTATAGCAGGGGTGTCACGTCAGCCCTGACGGTCCTATTTATAGCCGAGGGGCACTGTTCAAGTCCCGGCTCAGGCAAGTGAAGTGAAATCAGACGCCAGTCTCCAACTTCACTCTGTTTTTTGTTTTATTTTGTTGTGTTTTGTTTTTGGTAACTGTTTTACGGCGCTCACAACTGCATAAGGTCATATGAACTCGCAGAACACATTAGATCTATACGTTTTCAGTTTGGTAGGAATTTTGAATTTTCCCCGGTGGCGGCCGAAGCCTACTCTTATCGATTATAGGACCCCAATGGATCTTTAACGTGCACAGCATGCAGAAGGGACCTCCGAGATTTTTCGCCCTTATCCGAGAAGGCAATGTGTTAGATCTTGCACACTGTAAGATCCTGCGTGTGGCTGAAAGACAGCAGTAAAAAGGAGCCAAGGAGTAGAAATGCTGCAGAAAAAATCAGGAGCCCAGGGAAGGTGGCAAAGGAGCTGAGGGATGGGGACAGAAAGTGGAGACGAAAGCAAACGACGACATAGCATGATTAGACCACAGGAAAGGGGTTGAAAGGAGAACGTTTTAGAAAAAAACATGCCATCGCTGTCACATTTCGAACCCGGCACCTATTGAATGAGAAGCGAACACTGTAACCTCTAGACCATGAGAGCCCCCTCAATGTCTACTGGCTTTTCTCCAGGCTGCATCCAGTGGGTTTCGACGACTCCTAGCATGTGCAGCTTGAATATTATCTCTTCATCTTTCATGACACTTGGGCACCCTTTCCTGCGAACATTCCACGACGCAATCCGGGGAGACTTGTTCGACAGAGAAACTGGTGCAGAAGCTCCTCTGTCTCCCGACGAGATCGAAAAATAAAAAGACGTGTTTGCTACTACTGTTACTGTTACTTTTCAGTTTTTACGGAGTCGGGTGGTTAGCCCTCCGCCAACTGGAACTTATTTGGGAGACAAGGCCTACGCACCTTTAATCACCTCTTACGGCACGCAAGTGTTACTTTTGGGTCCTCCAGTAAATAGTTTTTGGTAAATCTATGAGACCCCCACCGGCAAAGGCGATAGGTTGGGGGGGGGGGGGGGCTCCGAAAAAACAGCAAAACCTCACGAAGAATCAACCAGTAGGCCTAGCCTATTTTATTTATCTACTAACTAGCTATCATTTTGGCATGTCGTGATCTGGGAAGTCTAGTCAGTGAGATATAGGAAGAGGCGCATTACATGCAATTCTAATACGGTACTTCAAAAATAACCAAATAGTGCGGTCAAAAATTCGTGGCACAACTCAGTGTCAAATATTTCCAAAACTATCGAACAACATAGACTCTCCAGCTATTGCATACTGACTTTGTATCAATTTGTCTCAACAGATCACTATTTTTGTGAACACCTGTTAACTGTATTCTAGAAAATTCCTTAATAAACTATAAATAAAAAATCCAAGTTGGTGGTTTCTACTCTACAGGTTTTTTAAAGGTTTGCAGCTGGGCCAATATCGCTTTTAAAAGCAAGTCCGTCATTTTTTTTTTAATTTCTAATCGTGACACTGCTTCTTGAACGTATATTTTAAGAATCTTTAGCGCAATAATGTGTTCATTAAAATATTATTTTCATGTAAAAACTTTTGCCACTAAAAAGTGTTATTGGTGAGCAGAGGCCTTACGTGTACATGTACAATGTATACAAATATGTGTGTGAGAACCCCGAAGTGCTGTGAACAGTCTCATTTTCCGCATGACGGAGATTTAAAGTATTTTATATAAATTTCTAAAGAAATTTTTTTTAATCTAGCCTCGATTGTTGTAGTGAAATATGACCAAGTTAAGACAAACTGATACAAAATGTTGTGCAAAGTATGGCTGACATTGATTCACTCTTTAAAGAGATACATTTTAAGGATAAGTTGGGCCATGGACTTTTGACCGCTCTATAACTTACTTCTCCCTTTGACCCCCACTGTGACCAGATACAGTGTTACTGTATACTCACAGACCGCCAACAGGCTTTCAAATATGTCATCACGATCCTGGACCAGTCTCTACGCAGATCAAGCTGTTCTCGGGATATAAGGTTCTCTTTGCCTGTGAATACATTCACGGCACCAGATGTTTACTGGATTTCCCCTTTTTCTAGTTCCTTTTGTCATGGATTTATTTTTCCTCATCATAAGGCCTGTCTTAGGCCTATGGTATTGCTACAGCTTGCCTGGGATTAATATATGCGTACCTCAATCGTCTCCAGTGGATTTTGTCACGGACAAGCATATCAATTAGTAAAAGACCTGACGTGCACTAAAGAAGGGCGCACCACCACCATTCAAGGCAAACAAGGAAAATACCTGACAGAGGAACGAGACATTTTGAAAAGGTGGACAGAATACTGCTCAGAATTGTACAACTACAAAGACACGGGAAACCCCGAGATTCTAAACGTTCCCCCAGCAACCAACATCGATAACCACCCAATCCTTCGAGAAGAAGTTGAAGCAGCAGTTAAGGCACTGAAGAAGGGGAAATCAGCTGGAGTGGACAACATCCCAGGAGAATTGATACAGGCAGGGGGAAAGGACATGATAAGCGCTCTGACTGTCATCTGCAACAAGATCTGGCAGACAGGAAAGTTGCCAACATCATGGACACAATCACTAGGGATTACATTCCCCGAGAAAGGTAACCTGCAACTATGTCAGAATTACCGCACCATCAGTCTAATAAGCCACCCCAGTAAGGTTATGTTGAAGATAATGCTGAACAGATTGAAACCTGAGGCAGAGAAGATCATTGCCGAAAAGCAGGCAGGCTTTAGAGCAGGGTGCAGCACAACAGAACAGATCTTCAACCTCAGAATACTGTACGAGAGGTGCCTCCAACACCAACAAAACCTATACCATATCTTTGTGGATTTTAAAAAGGCGTTCGACAGGGTCTGGCATGCAGCCTTATGGGCAACCATGAGGAAATATAACATCAACGCCAACCTGATCAACGTCATACAACAACTATACGACAAGGCCTCCAGCGCAGTCTACCTGGGGGGGCTCCGAAAAAACAGCAAAACCTCACGAAGAATCAACCAGTAGGCCTAGCCTATTTTATTTATCTACTAACTAGCTATCATTTTGGCATGTCGTGATCTGGGAAGTCTAGTCAGTGAGATATAGGAAGAGGCGCATTACATGCAATTCTAATACGGTACTTCAAAAATAACCAAATAGTGCGGTCAAAAATTCGTGGCACAACTCAGTGTCAAATATTTCCAAAACTATCGAACAACATAGACTCTCCAGCTATTGCATACTGACTTTGTATCAATTTGTCTCAACAGATCACTATTTTTGTGAACACCTGTTAACTGTATTCTAGAAAATTCCTTAATAAACTATAAATAAAAAATCCAAGTTGGTGGTTTCTACTCTACAGGTTTTTTAAAGGTTTGCAGCTGGGCCAATATCGCTTTTAAAAGCAAGTCCGTCATTTTTTTTTTAATTTCTAATCGTGACACTGCTTCTTGAACGTATATTTTAAGAATCTTTAGCGCAATAATGTGTTCATTAAAATATTATTTTCATGTAAAAACTTTTGCCACTAAAAAGTGTTATTGGTGAGCAGAGGCCTTACGTGTACATGTACAATGTATACAAATATGTGTGTGAGAACCCCGAAGTGCTGTGAACAGTCTCATTTTCCGCATGACGGAGATTTAAAGTATTTTATATAAATTTCTAAAGAAATTTTTTTTAATCTAGCCTCGATTGTTGTAGTGAAATATGACCAAGTTAAGACAAACTGATACAAAATGTTGTGCAAAGTATGGCTGACATTGATTCACTCTTTAAAGAGATACATTTTAAGGATAAGTTGGGCCATGGACTTTTGACCGCTCTATAACTTACTTCTCCCTTTGACCCCCACTGTGACCAGATACAGTGTTACTGTATACTCACAGACCGCCAACAGGCTTTCAAATATGTCATCACGATCCTGGACCAGTCTCTACGCAGATCAAGCTGTTCTCGGGATATAAGGTTCTCTTTGCCTGTGAATACATTCACGGCACCAGATGTTTACTGGATTTCCCCTTTTTCTAGTTCCTTTTGTCATGGATTTATTTTTCCTCATCATAAGGCCTGTCTTAGGCCTATGGTATTGCTACAGCTTGCCTGGGATTAATATATGCGTACCTCAATCGTCTCCAGTGGATTTTGTCACGGACAAGCATATCAATTAGTAAAAGACCTGACGTGCACTAAAGAAGGGCGCACCACCACCATTCAAGGCAAACAAGGAAAATACCTGACAGAGGAACGAGACATTTTGAAAAGGTGGACAGAATACTGCTCAGAATTGTACAACTACAAAGACACGGGAAACCCCGAGATTCTAAACGTTCCCCCAGCAACCAACATCGATAACCACCCAATCCTTCGAGAAGAAGTTGAAGCAGCAGTTAAGGCACTGAAGAAGGGGAAATCAGCTGGAGTGGACAACATCCCAGGAGAATTGATACAGGCAGGGGGAAAGGACATGATAAGCGCTCTGACTGTCATCTGCAACAAGATCTGGCAGACAGGAAAGTTGCCAACATCATGGACACAATCACTAGGGATTACATTCCCCGAGAAAGGTAACCTGCAACTATGTCAGAATTACCGCACCATCAGTCTAATAAGCCACCCCAGTAAGGTTATGTTGAAGATAATGCTGAACAGATTGAAACCTGAGGCAGAGAAGATCATTGCCGAAAAGCAGGCAGGCTTTAGAGCAGGGTGCAGCACAACAGAACAGATCTTCAACCTCAGAATACTGTACGAGAGGTGCCTCCAACACCAACAAAACCTATACCATATCTTTGTGGATTTTAAAAAGGCGTTCGACAGGGTCTGGCATGCAGCCTTATGGGCAACCATGAGGAAATATAACATCAACGCCAACCTGATCAACGTCATACAACAACTATACGACAAGGCCTCCAGCGCAGTCTACCTTAACGGCAGCATGGGGGATTGGTTCAGGACAACGGTCGGGGTGAGGCAAGGCTGTTTGCTCTCTCCCACTCTCTTCAACATATATATCTTCCTAAAACGAATCATGACTGACACTCTGGAAGACTACAATGGAACAATCAGTATTGGAGGCAGGACAATCACTAACTTGCGTTTTGCCGATGACATCGATGGATTAACAGGAGAAGAACAGAAGCTCGCCACACTAGTGGAGCGGCTGGACACAACCTCAGCAGCCTACGGCATGGAGATAAGTGCCGAGAAAACCAAGCTAATGACCAATAACACCAATGGCATCAATGCGGACATCAAAGTCAGGGGCGAGAACTTGAGACCGTCAACAGCTTCAAATACCTCGGATCTATCATCTCAGATGAAGGCCCAAGACCAGAAATTCTATCCACGCACATCTAAAAAATTAGACTAATCATCTCAATAGTCTCAATGGTCATCTCAATATTTTTATACGCCTGCGAGTCATGGACACTAACAGCAGAATTAGAGAAAAAGATTCAGACTACAGAGATGAGATGTTACCGCAGACTCCTTGACATCTCGTACAAAGACCACGTTTCAAATGCTGAAGTACGAAAGAGAATCACCAACGCAGTGGGGCAATATGAAGATCTACTGACCACAGTGAAGAGACGAAAACTAAAATGGTATGGGCATGTCACAAGATCCACAGGACTTGCCAAAACAATCCTGCAAGGAACCGTACAAGGAAAGAGAAAGAGAGGAAGGCAGAGAAGGAGATGGGAGGACAACAATACAGAGTGGACAGGAAAGACGATGGGTGACAATCTGAGGAGAGCAGAGGACAAAAATAGATGGCGAGAGCTGATTTTCCAATGCAGTGGTGCCCCAACGGTTGCCCCAACCACGGGATAGAAGAAGAAGAGAAGAAGACCCTTGAACGATTTGAAAATAAAATACCATTTTCTTAACATAGCTTGAAAGCTAAAAGAAAAAAGTATATATACACTGGAGAGATGGTCATAACAGAACCATCCACTTTGTACTGTGTACCATTGTTACAAAAGTAGAAGAGTTAATCTCCCGGCACAGCTGTTTTTAATTTTTATTTCGTGCCTAGGCTACGTCGTTGTTGTCGGTTCAGTTTTTAGTTGTTATGCCGGTGTGCGCATGCGCATATGACTCATAACATAACTCGGAAATAGATTTCTATTCATCAATTGCTTCCGTCGCTTCCGAGTTCAACTCCCCTTACGAGTTATCGATAAGGAGTAGAAATATTGACTTGAGAGATGGCTCGTGAATATGATCATCTATTCAAGCTTTTAATTATTGGTGACAGTGGTGAGTTTCAATATTTTTCCAGTCAGAATGTGTTTTTCACAAAGACTGCTTGACACTAGATAGATCTAGATCTGTTGTCCCCTTCTTCATGAACGTACGAAAGTGGAAGTTCCTCCCCAATAATTTGAAGCTGAACTGAAGACTTGACTTGGCTTCATCACTTCATCCCAAAGCCAAAGCGGCTGCCCACTTTCAATTGAATTCTATGGACCAAACGTGCGTCTAAATGAGTAGGACTGTAGCTGTAGACTACAGTGTACAGGCAAGCAGAGTAATCAAATTAGTGGATAGGTTTGGGGAAAGAGATGGCAGGAATCCTTTTTTTTATACTTTGACTTGGGTTTCTACACTGAGCGGAGCGGAGCGGGGCTGAGTAACTGAGTAGATCTAGGCCTGTTGTTGTTTTCAGTTTTGTCTGCTAGCAGGATACATTTTTACTTTTAAATTATGCCCGCTTGCAGATGCAGCTCTAGATCTAGAATCTAGATTCTAGATCTACTGTTGGGGGTAAAACCGCAGAATATATTATATAATAATAAAAAAGGCCACCTCTATTCTCACCCCGGGTGAGAATAGCGCAGGCAAGTCTTTTGGCTATTCTCACCCGGTGTGTGCGTTCACCGTTATAGCCTAGATCTAGATCTAGATCTAGACCAACCAATTTTGCGCTCACCCTAAACCACAGAATTCTACACTGTGATAACAGAAAAATTGTAGAATTCTGTGCCGTGAACCTAGCAATGCCAATGAAAATTTAAATTTCACTTTACCCTGTTTTGTTTGGTACCTAGAAAGAATTTTCGATTCTAAGAATTATGCTTCTTGAATTTTGAGAATCGGTTCATGAATAAAAAAGTTATGGGGTTGTAAAGGTCGGCAAAATATGGATGACCCACATATATAGGAAAATACTCCTAAAAAGTAGGGGCGGGCACGAGACGAGCCGAGTCTCGTTTCTCGCGAGTAACGGCCTTCCCATCACTGCCCGGGCACTAAACTTCTGCTCGGTACCGAGACGTGATACTGCCCGTTGGCTTGACATAACGAGTAACGGTAACGAGAGTGAGAGGCAAGAATTGACAACGCAGACAGTGCCACCCATCACCGTGCCGTCCTGTGTGTGAAACTGAAAGGGAGGGGAGAGGGTGGCGAGACGAGGCGAGTGGGGAGTTGATCAGGGCCTAGGCCTAGGTCGTCTCCCTACCTTCCTTCACCGCCTGC
This sequence comes from Aplysia californica, assembly GCF_000002075.1. Classification (NCBI taxonomy): domain Eukaryota; kingdom Metazoa; phylum Mollusca; class Gastropoda; order Aplysiida; family Aplysiidae; genus Aplysia; species Aplysia californica. Next base: position 189,918 of record NW_004797342.1, read on the forward strand.
GCCAGCGCAACCGAGCTAGCCTAGCCTAGTTTCTAATCTAAGTTTAGATCCCCGCCACGACGGTCTTCTCGCTTTTAACGAGCTGCTCGTTCTGTGGGGCGAGAAGAGAAATCTCGGCCACGGCCGGCCTTCTCGCTGAACGAGTGGCTCGAACTGCGGGGCGAGAAGAGAAATTGGTCACGAGACGAGAAGCATTGCCCGAGACATGAGGCGGGCAGTATTTCTCGTTCTCGGGACCGGTCTCGGCGAGAAATAGGTCAGTTTCTCGGTCTTCTCGCTCGGGAAGGAAAAAGCGCTACCCGCCCGTCTCTACTAAAAAGTGGACCACGCAGTAGCAGATTCTGTAAGAAAATTGACGATATCTCGGTAACTAATCGGAGTGTTCGAGAGAAACTTGGCTACCCGATGTGTTTTTGAGTGTAGAAATCATTTCTGCAGTCAGATTTACTACCAATTTCTTAGTTATTTTGTTATATAATTAAAATTGTGGTGTACATATTACGATTTTGCGAAAAAGGGGTGTCTGGATGAGTCCATTTTATTTATAGCATCGTATCACAACATGGGATCTTTAAGAATATATGTCGGCAGCGTGACTAAATAATGGCAAAGCTTTTTATGATGACTTTAGACCATGCCAACTGTAAAAGATAAGTTAATTCATTCTAGCATGCCGTACAATTAAAAATTCTTTTTCCCCGTTGAGACGCGAACACCTCGAGACGAGATAACCTCGCCTCGGAATACCCCCATTGCGATGTTACAGGGGAATAGAGAGAAAAACAACTGGATGTGCGCGCCCGCCATTGCCTTATTTCAAGTGACCAATGAACGGGCCCGGAATAGTCATGCGGGGATTTGTAGGTCACATACATTTGCCACGAGAGTGAGGGGAAAATGGCCGGTCTCCGTGCGAAGCCGCTTTGGATAGGGGGGTAGTCGTGCATTTATGATCGGGTCTAAACAACTACTTGACACAGAACATTCAGATTTGAGCACACTATAGAGGATAGATAGATCTATTACCATCTCGGCGTTGAAATTCAAACTCCTTATAGTTTTCGGTGTACACGATACGAAAGTGTTCCTGACACCAAAAGTATAGGTTAATTTATGTGTACGAACTTTAACGTCCACATATCATTAGTTTGCCCTATTTTCTGATTGGTTGCCGAGTTTCATTCGGATTGGTTCTGAAATAGAGCAGACCGAGGTTGACAAAGTTAGTCACCTACGCTTCGGCCGGGTCCGCAAAATCGCCCGTAAACGGGGACCAAATTTTCGCCTCGCGGGAAAGCCCGATTGGCATTGCTAAACAAACGTTCCATTACTACTATTACTACTGTTAGCCTACTAAAAACGTACAATTTTGTCTGTGGGCAGAACTGAGAGAGGAGTAGCGAGAGAACTTCCAGGCAAAACAAAATGGCGACCCGCGTAGTTCGGCTCGATTCGAAAAATTAAATAGCAGTAGCATCTTTGTAGACGACCAAATTAATTTACTTTTGTGTTTTAACATCATTCTTTTACTTTGTTTTGGTCAATTTGATCGTCCACACCGATAGACAGTTTTCAGAAAGAGAGAGAGAGAAGAGGGGAGAGGAGTAGATCTTGCGAGAACTTCCGGGCAAAACAAAATGGCGACCCCCGTAGTTCGGCTCGATTCGAAAAGTGAAATAGCCATAAGCATCTTTGTAGTCGATAAAATTAGCTTGCTTTTGTGCTATAACGTAATCTTTTCTTTGCCTTTATCCATTTGATCATCCACATCGATAGAAAGTATTCCGAAATTAGGAAAAACAGGTCTTGTTTCACACCGGGTGAGAATAGCCTACGGTGGCAAGTCTCACCCGGGGTGAGAGGTCGATCGTATTTCTATTCTCACCCCGGGTGAGAATAGCCACTTCCATATATAAATTGGTGATCTTGTAGTAGTTCCGTTCATTAAAGTCCGCGATCCATAAAAATTTGTTTACATTCAGAGAAGAAAATATCCAGATAGGCAACACAAAGGACAGGGATGCAACCTAGATCTAACTGCAAAACATCAAATATGTGGTAAAATTCACCCCCCTCCCCTTCATATTTTTATCGAGGCCTAATTTTATTAGGTCAGGGCAAGCCCCTCTGAAACCCACCTACTCTTGACTTTAATAACGAACGAAACAGCAAAATCACCCATAAATCTATTATATTGATCGAAGTGACTATTCGGACTCGAGTCCGAATTCGGACTCGAGTCCGAATATGAAAAAATGTTATTCGGACTCTGGTTCTTGTCCAGCATGACATCACTTCCGACTTCCTGTGACTCGTGACTCCGGCTTCCTGTCCTGCCTCACTCGTGACTCGCCTCAGGCTGGGTAGAGACCGGGATCACTTCGGGCAAAATGGCGTTAAATTGTGCAGGAGCCGAGTTTTTATTTTATGATGAATTTGAGGCCGGCCTGAAAATTTAGAGCGCTTCTAATAAATGTTTATTTGCCAAGAGGTCATCAGAAGCAATTAAAGATGGCTCGTTAGCGTGTGTCGGGGTCGGATGGGCGGCCTGCACACGTATGGCTGTGTGTGCGTGTCGGGGAGGGGGGGGTGCTATCGGTCCGGGCGTTGAACGTCGCATACGCGTCAGTCCCCCCCCCCCGGCAACTGATCATTATTACAATAATATGCTAGTCTTGACGTAGATCTACGTAATGAATTGTGCGCTGGTCTATGGAATCAAAAGTTGCCGTATGCTCGGCTCTACACAGCAACACAACTTTTTCTTGGTAAACAATCGAGATGACACAGGCTTGTGTATTTGAACGAATCGTTCTTTTTATTTTACACAGTTCATAATATGCAGGTGCCAGGAGATCTGCTAATCTTCAATTTTACTTTTTTCTACAACAAAGAAAGTGGGAAACATTGGGGGGGGGGGGGGGGGGGGTATCAATGAGGCGATGATCATCGGATCGGCAGACAAGGTGTGGGGGAAACTAAAAAATGGCGGAAAATTGGAAGCACTGAACGTTAGATCTATAGAACAAAAACACTTCCTTTTTTCCGGACTGGTGTCCGAATAACATTTTTTCTTATTCGGACTCGAGTCTGAATATGAATTTTTTTTATTCGGACTCGAGTCCGAATATGAAAAAATGTTATTCGGACTCGAGTCCGAATAATGACGGCCTATATTGATATGAGCAATTGCATAATTGCCAAAACGTGAGACTCTCTTGAGACTCAGTGGTGCAAAAAAAAAAAATTTTTCTTACCAATTCGACTCTCTTTTCTGTCAGTCACAGATTGACATTTAGTGCCCATATTATTCCTAGAGTATCAGAGCAAGGAGATGTAGGGTTTTGGAGATATGGGTCTATTGGTTTGGCAACTACTGTATTTCTTGTCATGTCATGTAACAGTGATGACAAAAACAGATAAGCAGCAAGGCAAATTTTGGACTTTAAATTCCATTTGTTTAGTAAACAAAGACTTTGTACTCTATGAACTCCATTCATAATGGTAATATGAATGACAAGCTTTGTAACAATGACGCAGTGTACAGAACATGTCATCATTGTTATGTACAAGAAAGGATACACATTGGACATTATCATTGACAACACATCACAATAGTGAAAGGCTGTACGAATAGTTATCGAAGCCTCAGGACCAGAAAAAAAGTGTAAAACAATTTTTAAACTAATATGAGGCAAAAGCACAAAATCAATGGAGCTGTCCTGTACATAACAGTGATGACAAACATGACTTGTACATTTATTATAACAATGATGACACAATGTACAGGAAAAGACAAAGTCATGCCTCCAGAGAGAAATGCGCACTTTAAGAATTTAAAAAAAACCAGGAGAGGTTTCTTTTGCTTTGAAACAGATATCAGGTCATATCAAAGACAGTGGACGATCACAATTATGTTGCTAATTATGACAAACAGTACTCGTACATAACAGTGATGACAAAACATACTGGGAAACGGTAAAATCATGCCTATAAAGAAAAATTTGCACTAAGAGATACACAGATCAATAAAGGCATATTTTGCTTCTAAATGAATCTTGCATGTATGAAATATAATATATGTTGAAAACTTTGATATTAGCAATGATGACAAATATTACTTACATAACAATGATGACGTATTGGAAAAGGGTATATCATACCAACAAAGAACAAATGTGTATTTTTGAGTTAGACAGATAAACAAGGACATGTTTGTTTATTTGTTTGAGTAAAGAGAGCACACATGACTTGAAAAATGTTTGCTCTTAGGACAATGTAATTTCTAGTACGTCAGTCAGTCTTGTACGGCTGCATGACGACACCCCAAACGTCATCACTAAGCACAAAAGCTAAGTCTATAACCACAGAAATGATCCATCTCTCGAAGTTTGTTCACACATCACACTCTTGTTCCAGGAATCCAGTGTAAACACCCCAATTTCACTAAAATATTCAACAGAGTAACCTAAAAACACGCAAAACAGTCCAGTACGTCACATTCAACTCAAAATTCTTGTGCGTCACCAACGCTGAAGGCAATAACTACTTTCGTTTCTTCTGTTTCCCCCATTGCTTCCGTTGTTCTGGGGAAGCGGGTAAGGGGAAGTCACTCAAGAAAACAATTATATCCGGGCACTTTTGATGACCCGTTCAAAACAAAAGTGGACGAAATTCGGACTTCCGGCACGTCGCAAGTTGACGACAATCATGGCGAATGTTAAACAGCCGACTGAAATCGTAGATCTAGGAATCCGATGTTCCTTTCGCGCATCTCGGCTTTTGAAGTATTGAATAAACAACGAAAAGCAAAAAGATTTAACCAGCTACGGTGATTCTACTGAAAAATAATGGTGTTTTCTGAAACACCTAGTCCCTGACGACACGACTGACGCACAAGTGATCCGAATTGTTTGTTTATTTGCAAACAAATAAACCGATGTCTTGAGCAAATTAACCTTTTTCGATGACAAATAGCATAGGATCAAAGCACCCGTAAAAAAAACCCACCCAAAAATACTAAATTTTGGACATTCTTGGAAGTTTGCATTGGTGTGCTCAAAATGACACTCCAGGAATCACTAAAAAAAACGAACATTTTTGGCACAAAATTTACAAACTCAAGATTATAAAGCTGACATGGGGTCTGAAACTGCTAATGCAGGTTCTACATCCTATATTTGACATGTGTATAGTATAAGTTTTGGAGGAATAAATACAAATGCATCACATTTTATGCACACTAATGTGAGATGTGTGTGTTTTTCCCCACGTTTTGGCAATGGCTCATATAGATCTACAGTCAAACCTGCCCTGACGGCCACCTCTATAAGACGGCCACCTGTACAAATGGCCGCTTTCCCTTTCCCCCCTTGCGTTTTTTCTATATAATTTAACTGTGTAAAATGGGCACCTGTCCAACGCGGCCGCCATATTTTAACACACAATCCCTATTACAGTAAGCAATTTACACCTGTCTTAGACGGCCACCTTAGTGACTCCATTACGTTTTGTCATAAATTGGGCATTGGCCCCTGGCGTTGTTACGTTGTAGGCGAGCCGTCATAATTCAATCACCTGTCGTTGTTGTTAGGTAGTCCCTCCAACCGATCATGTTGCATATAGACCCCTCCCACTGTTGACCAATAGCTACCACTTTTCAGCTGCTGGTAAGATAAGTGTGTGATCCCTCAAAACCCATAAGCCCCACCCAGAACTCATACACAAATCGTAAGTGAGATGAGTGGTCACTGTTTACCCAGTCTGCAACAAAGTAACAAAGGACGTCAACATGAACTTGTGACAGAAGCGTCGCTCGTTCTCCAAGTGGTGGCTACCCATGTGTTTGTTTTAACATGGCACTCGGTCTTCCTCGTCTGATACATTTAGTTTTATTGTCACCCTTGTGCAAAATCAGCAACAAAATAAAAATTACAAACAAAATACAAACCAACACCACCAACAACAAAAATAGCAACAATGTGACTACTTTCCATTGGGACTTCAGATGGGAATGGTTCATTTTCTTCATCTTGATCAGTCCTGCCTAAGACGGCCACCTGTCTATAAATACGGCCACTTTTCTCCTTGACAATGGGTGGCCGTCTTACACAGGTTTGGCTGTATATATATGTGGCCACAAAATGTGACAAAAGCTGTAGCAAATCTTGTGTATAGACGTGTATAGAGTGTATACAGACCCGGTAACCGGGAACAAAGTCACAGAAGTGTATACAGACCCGGTAAGGGAAATCTTTTGCGATTTTGGAAAGCTTCAGTGCCTTCTTGGCTCAGGGTAGACCTAGGTGCTTTTACATCTATGGCCTATGTGTAGATCAAGACAGACAGACATAAATCATAGATCTAGTTTCGAGGCCTAGATAAATGAAAATTACAGATGTCTTTTCGATGAACGATCGTTTTACCACCGTTTTGGAGTTGGATGAATCTATAAAACCATTGTCATAATTCCAATCAAACAGTCACCCTCTCTACTTGTCTGTCTCTCTCCATCTCTCTCCCCTCTTCTCCCCCCCCCCCTTCTCTCTCTCTCTCTCTCTCTCTCTCTCTCTCTCACTCACTCACTCACTCACTCACTCACACACACACACACACACCCTCTTTACCGGGTCTGGGCTCTGAAACTTTCCGAAATCACAAAAGATTTTCCCTACCGAGTCTGTATACTTCGTGACTTTGTTCCCGGTTACTGGGTCTGTATACACTTCGTTTCAGCAAGGCCACCTATATTCTCACCCCAGGTGAGAATAGTGCAGGCGGGCCTTTTGGCTATTCTCACCCAGTGTGCCTTCACCGTGATAGGCCATCCCGTATAGTGTTCACCGTGAACAAACGTTCCAACGCTCTTGTGTTGAAAGCATGCAATTTTTGGGGGGGGGGCAGGAGAAAGAGACAGAGAGAGGAGTAGCATGAGAACTTCCAGGCAAAACAAAATGGCGACCCGCGTAGTTCGGCTCGATTCAAAAAGTGAAATAGCCATTGCATCTTTGTAGACTACCAAATTAGCTTGCTTTTGTGTTTTAACATCATTTTTTTTATCTTTGTTTTATTTTTGTAAATTTGATCGTCCTCACCAATAGACAGTGTTCCGAAATTCTAGGAAATACAGGTCTTGTTTCACACCAGGTGAGGATAGCCAACGCTGGCAAGTCTCACCCCGGGTGAGGATAGCCACTTCCTTTCAGCTAGAAATCTCTTTGCGGTGATTGTTAAGATTCCCGCGTTTAATTCCGAATGTGTGTTTTTCAGGGTTAGAGACCAAAGCGAAACATGCCTGAGGCTATGAAAAACTCATAAGTAATGGAATTAAACGCGAGAATCTTAACAATTGCCCTCTTTTCAACTTTCCAAAAACTTCAAATAGAGATCGTGCTAGAGGGGAGTGCCCTCCTATCACTCACTCCTGTATCATGCTTGGAATTAGTATAGGTCTAGCCCCTTTCTTGCACATTTTTATCTGCTTTATACGAATACTGGAGAGGAATTACATAATGAGCGACAACTATAAAATATTAGATTATATTATCATTTCATTATAATCAAGTTGACCTTGACATAAAAATCTTTTTTACCTCTACCTCTAGCTAGAATTGTGATACGTTCTTACTGTCAGCGCTTGTTTTCAACTGAGCTTGTTGCTCAGTACAGCACCTCATGTCTCAGTGTTAAGTGAAAGGACTTGGGTTCAAAATGAGATGAGGCATTAGGGTCTAGTCTTGTCTGATTGCAACTTCCCAATCCTAGTCAGCCTTGTTTTTAATGGCATCCTGTTCTTGAAGTGTTGTCAGTGACATCTTGACCCTAATCCTGCGGGAGCCGGGTTTATGTTCTTCGATATAAGCTTATTTCGGCACCCCGCCTTCGTTCCGGTCCAGTGTCAGTCCGGCCCTGGCTCAGCGCATGTACGCTGATCATCATCTCCGTGTGATGATCGGGTTCGTATTCCCGCAGCTCAAGTGTGCGTTTATCAGCTTGAGTTTGTGTGCATTTGTGGCATACTTCTAGAACCGCCTGCCTTGGTTCGCTACCGAAGTAAACATCACATTCGAAACATGCGAAGTTGGTAGCTCTAGATGTTCGTCCAATGAAGTTAGAACTTGGACCTGAGGAGCTCGAAAGGATAGTCAGGAAACAAGACATCCATTTTTCTATACAAAATCTTTCAAATGAGCTTGATTTGGTATGAAATATTACGTGATAAAATTAAGCTCATTATTTGATTGTTTTTAATACCATTGTGCAGAAGTGAAAAGATCTTTATTTTCGAACACCAGATCATTCGTAACTAAAATTAGTAAAATGAGTGTCTAAAAAGGTTTTTGGAATGGGCATTGCTACTCTTATCAGCTTATGAGAGGGGGTTATTCATGTGTTCGTAACACTTTATAAATAGAAGGCTATAAAAGATAAAGTGTTATTTTCATCATCGATAAATAATAAATTGCATTTATATAGGCGCATTTCCGCATAAAAGTGCTCAATGCGGTGTACAATAATACAAAGAACATATGAAGCGCACAGCTCCTATAGTAATCCTCCTTCTCTCTCTCTCTCTCTCTCACTAGTCTCACTCTGTCTCTCTCTCTCTCTCTCTCTCTCTCTCTCTCTCTCTCTCTCTCTCTCTCTCTCTCTCTCTCTCTCTCTCTCTCTCTCTCTCTCTAGTACATCCTTGAGTAAAGACAATCCCACAAAGCTTACCCAGACACCATCGCACTCATTGATGAATTCACACAGTCATAAATTCTCACAGAACAAAACAGCATGAATAAACGATACTGAGAGAACATAATAATATTTGTATTGGGAATGTCGGAAATTACAGATTGAAGCTGGACTGAAACAAATGCGTTTTAAGTGCTGATTTAAATTTTGATAAAGTGGTGGACTCCCGTAGATGAGCTGGTAACGCGTTCCACAAGGAGGGGGCGTGGTGTTGAAAAGCTCTCCCTCCGAGTCTCTGACTTTTTCTTTGGACGGGTCTGAAAAGTCTTTCGGCGCCGATCTTAAAGGCCGAGATGGTATATTCAATGATTAACACATTTTCACAGTATTCATGGCGAAAACATACGTTTCCAGTTCCACTCACTGTACTCAAACAGTAGACACTGACAAGACGCAGGACAAGAGTTAAGTACTGATCCACTTTCTGCCAAAACTGATTGAAAGGGGATTGCAAAAATAGAGATGAAATGATTACATCAGAATGATGCGTGCTTTGATTATGATTCCAGGGTTTTGTGAACTCTTGCCAAGATTAGTGCTTTTACAGTTGAATCTGCTGTGAAGGCCACCTTCAAATAGTGACCCCCATTCCCTCTTGTGGTTTTTCTTTTTCATTTTATAATGACAAATTACAAGATGTCCACTTGTCTACAAATACAAATACAACTGCTTTTCTCCTCCCCAATGGGCAGTCTTCTTAGACAATTTTGACTATGCGGAAAGCTTGCATATACCTGCAACTAGAAAGCTGTTTATTTGTGGTATTTTCAGTTTTATTGGTAATTCCCTATTTTTGGTTTTCATGGCATTTGGACCACAAGGTCAATTGGCCTCTTGTGAAATGTTTATTAAATGAATAGAATGTGACTTTAATATAGATATGTACCCAGCTTTGCTCGCTGTCGACGCCTTGGCATCATTGCTCCTACTGGTCTTCACCGCGGAGGCTTTTTACATCTACATTGCTGTCTAGCCTTTCACAGTCACACCTGGCTTCTAGATCTATATATATATTGCTTTAGAATAGGTCTGCCTTGATTAACTCCTCTCTTGATCTACATTGCTTTAGTGTATTGCTGTCTAGCCCTTCACGGTCACAAAACGCGGGTATCGCCTTACACCATCACAAAAAAGCGCTTTAGAAGAAAATAATAATCCACAAAAGGGCTGCTACACTGTAAAAGGAACACACCGACGTCTTCAAAATCACAGAGGCAGTGTCTCTAGCTTGTTCACTTTCCTCTGACAGCGTTTTTTAAAAATCTAGCTCATTGACAAATGTACCTCTATGCCCACGAAACTTTGCATGGCACTTCTACAGGCTAGCAACCTAACAAAAATATTTTTTTTAAATCTTGACCCAGTAATAAAAAAGTTTTTCTCTTTGGGCCTTATATTAAAAACAACTTTTTGAATGCATACACAGGATCACGTCACCACGTATGTGAGTCTCGAAAATTACTTACCCCGTCTTTTGAATCATATTTCTTAGGCGAACGTTATCGAGCGGTAATAAACTTCCATTGAGAAGGAGAGCAACGCTGACTTGTTTCTCAGTGGAATAATCACAAAGGCCAAAGAAGGAATGGAACTTGTCAAATATATTGTTCTAAATTCGGGAAATGAATAAATAAAAAGTCAAGCTCCGTCATAGGGACGTATCTATCTTTTTGCAGGTACTTGCCAACTTTCAACTCTCTAGCTGTCATAGTTTTATGGGAAAAGTGACACACATGTGTTTCCAAGTTGCCAAACATATATAATAAATATATCAAAGTATATATATGTACTAGCAAAGTACCCGTTCTAGGAACGGAGAAATAGTGTAAGCTAGGTGGTTTACCTTGTGCTTCTTGTTTGCTGCGTTGTCTTTTGGGACTAAAGAAAGACGGACACTCTCTAGTTCACTAGCTAAAATAGCCCCACGCAGGACAATTGGCTAACGTTTGTGTAATGTGTATTTTTCCAAAACAATTGATATTGTCACGAAAAAGTTTTTGTGGGCAGAACTTTGGTCCCACCTTTTATTATAGTATGATATATATATATATTATGAGCTTATTATGTTCTTGAAAGGAAAAAAGAGATAGGAAACTAGTAACTTTCAACAAAGTTATTGTTTTAGTACTGACGGGCTTGGAGATCAGAGCAAACATCTTTTAGAGTTTCTCAAGGAAACTTCAGTGTGGTACCGGTGTCTGTGGTGATACAATTAGGCGCTTAGATGTCGCACTCAGGAGACCAGAGTTCTGTTCCTGAGTGGGGAGAAATTTTTACCCAGTATCTTGGTATTTACTGCTCAGATATTCTATCTATCTCAGCCCATGTTGGCCCTGACAGCCTGGGTTGGAAGCCTGCTTCGTAAATTACAAAAATTGTGTCAATTGGGGCATAAAAACACTAACATTTTTTTTTAAGGTCAGAGGGTTTAATTGTAATCTGCTAGTGATCTAGAATTTTGTGCGTAAATAGTAAATGACTGAGTAAGAACAGGGGGGGGGGGGGGGGGGGGTTGTATAAATTTTACATTACTAGTAGTACAAGGTTTTATAAATATGTGTGTCACGACACAGTGGAATCAGGCGCTCGTCAATTTTTGGGCATTTAGAGTTATTGGTATTGTCTTAAGGGTTATTCATTTGCCTTGCTTTCGATGTAAAAATATTCTTTCATCTTGAATTGAATTAGAGATATTTGCGATTGAAGGAGGTGGGATCACCTGGTTTCATAAGTAAAATTGGCGAGAAAATGGCCGCCAAAATTTGGTGACTTCCATAGCTTAAAGTTAAAGAGGGGGGCTCTCGTGGCCTAGAGGTTAAGGTGTTGGCCTCTCATTCAAAGGTCCCGGGTTCGAATCCGGGTAGCGACCGATAAATTTTCTTCTCTAAAATTGTCTCCTTTCACCTCCTTTCCTGCTCTCTAGCAATGTTCTGTTGTCTGCTTTCATTTCCACTTTCTGCCCCCACCCCCTCACCTCCTTTGCCCCCCTCCTCTGGGCTCCTGACCCTTTCTGCAGCCTTTCTACTGCTACTCCTTGGATCCTCCTTACTGCTGTCTTTCTGCCACACCCCTGATCTTCTGGTAGGAAGATCTACACCTAGCCTTCTCGGACAAGGGCGAAAAATCTCGGAGGGCCCGTGTGCAAGTTGCACACGTTAAAGATCCCTTGGTGGTCTAAAATCGATAAGAGTAGGCTTCGGCCGCCACCCGGGCAGAATTTAAAAAATTCCTACCAACTGAAAATATTAGGTGTGTCCCGCACGCTCATATGACCTATGCAGTTGCGAGCGCCGTAAAACACTTTACCAAAAGAGAAAAAAAACAAAGTTAAAGAGTCCTCGGTAACTGCAAATTTACATTTTTTGTGCCTTAAATCAATGTTTTTCGAAAAAATCCACAAATAAAAGTATTTTTGAATGGACATTCAAGGTGTTGAACCAAAAATTCGTGGAGAAAAAAAAATAAATGTCCAAACTGGCAGAAAAATGCCGATTTCTCAGATTTCATTATTTTGACGAGCGCCTGATTTCATATTTTATTTTTTATTTTTTTTTTTTTTTGGTAAGTGTTTTATGGCGCTCGCAACTGCGTGAGGTCGTATTAGCTTGCGGGACACACCTAATGTTTTCAATTGAAAATTTTGAATTTTGACTGGGTGGCGGCCGAAGCCTACTCTGATGTTATACCACCAGCAAAGTGCACACAGGAACTCTGAGATTTTTTCGCCCTTGTCCGAGAAGGCTAGGTGTTGATCTTTCCTACCAGATCAGGGGTGTGGCTGAAAGACAGCAGTAAGAAGGAGCCAAGTAGTAGCAGTAGAAAGGCTGCAGAAAGAGTCAGGGGCCCAGTGGAGGGGACAAAGTGGGTGAGGGGGTGAGGGAAGAAAGTGGAGACGAAAGCAGAGGACAGAACATTGCAAGAGAGAAGGAAAGAAGGTGAAAAGAGACAATTTTTAGAAAAGAAAATTGTTTGGTGGGGCTACCCAGTTTCGAACCCGGGACCTTTGATTGAATGAGAGGCGAACACTTTAACCTCTAGGCCGCGAGAGCCCCCTCCATATATAATTATATATTGCATTATTACTAATGCTAGGTAGATAAATGTTTTCATAAACTTGGAAGGTGAATCATTCCTTTTTTGTACGGAATGAATGTTTACAAGTTTTGATTTTTCTATGTCTATTTTTTTGTTGTTGTTGTTGGGATGGTCAAGGTCTGGTTAGATTCAGCCAGACTGCATGAAGTGCCTTTCTTTGTAAAATTAATTTCTTAATGATTGTTATACCTTTACAATATTGTAAGATCAATATGTACAAATGGCTTCATCAGACCTTATGTGCTTTTTAACTTTTCATTTTCTTTTAAATATGGCCCCCTTTTGTTCATTTTTTTAGAATGGCGTTGAAATCATTTTATTGCTTATGGTTTTGTTTTTTTACTTTGTGTGTTTGGTGATGTAAAGCAAATGTATTGTTCAAAAGATAACTTGTCTATATATCTGCATTTGTTTCTTTCAGGAGTTGGCAAGAGCAGCTTGCTGTTACGATTTGCAGACAATGTATTTTCCGGTAAACATCCCTACTTTTCTTCCTCTCTTGTAAAATGTAATACACACATATATATAATATATAAATATAAATTGTTTTAGATTACTGCATGGTTAGAGTAGAGGGAGTAGTTGTCATTGCTGGATGTAAATACTGATGACAATGCTCAATGTTTGAACTCTTTTCCCGAATTTAGGACTCTTGTCTCAAAGTTCATGTATAGAATTGGTGCCTTCCTATTACCACAGCCCAGGATGACCTTTGTTTTGTGTTTTTTTAATGAAGTAAAGGACAGTGGCAGTGTTAGTTTTGTAATGTCAGCCTTTGCCTGTCATGAGTGTTATGAAAAATATTTCCTTTTTTTGTGGCTGCTGTTCACTAAGTACAGAATTGGAACTATTGTGATGCTTTTTTACATTTTTATTTCAGGGACATACATAACGACTATTGGTGTAGATTTCAAAATTAGGACTATTGATGTGAATGGAGAACGGGTCAAGTTACAGATCTGGGACACTGCTGGACAAGAGAGATTCAGAACAATCACATCAACGTAAGTTGAAAAGATACCTTTGAAGTTGTTTCTTTTGGGGTCAACTTTTAGGAAGAATTACTGTTTTCATGGGTCTCAACAGTCCGCTATTTAGCGGATTTCCGCTACAGCCATTTCATCCGCTAAACTCCGCTACTGCGACAGCGGGCCAATCAGAAAGAGAGGTGTTGGGAGCTGGGTGACTGCCAGGCCCTGGGAATTTTTTTTTAATCCCCGAGACCCGGGAAAATACATAAAAGTGGCGACGTAAAACCCTCTACTATAAAAATAATAAATACATAAAAGATCTCCAATATTTGAAAACCAAATCCAATGTCTTTTTGTTCATTTCTGCCGGTCGCGATTGTGATATTAATTCGGCTCTGAGAGTACGTTTCACGCGAACTGGCGGTTTTTGGCAGCAAGCGGAATTGTGTCACCAAGGTTCGACTGGAAAATCAAGATCTACTTCCGCTTTCTTTACGACCCAGAAATTTGTCAGATTGTCTGATAACGCAACAATTATTGTAACAGGCAGGTTCAGCATTACCATCGTGGTGTCACCATGAAAATAAATAAATAAGTATTTGTCACTGTGCCATCACTTATGGGGGCAACAAAAAGAAAAGAAAGTTATACAAGCGTCTTGTCAGGCTCGCCATTGTGACCGGTCAATGAACCCACGCGCTTTCTGAGCGCTTCGAAGTACAGGACTCAGGAATGGGGGGGAGATTATTGATTTTTTTTAAAGACGCACTTGGGGATAGGGGGAAGGCTGGACGCAACACAGGAGGACAAAAAAACTGAAACTGGAAGCAAATATGTTTAATGTTTAGAATTTTTATTACTACTGCAGCTCTCTGCAAAGTAAAGTGTGCGTTGGTGCAGGCCTTGTGTGAAAACGGGAACCGTCATAACTTGTAATTGTGTTATGGAACTTAAGGGCCTAAGTGTTCACGTTTCATTGGATTGGTGATAGTAAATTAGATCTTTGTATTTTAGCTTTCTGTTAATGATTCGCAGATTTTCAGTAACACTGCTTCTTGCCCTCCCACAGTTCTTACACCTCTCACACTGAATAGGTCTACTTGGGCTATTCTACTGTACTTTGAGTTTGAGCATTAATTTTTGTCTTTCACGTTTATTATATAGGCCTATATATATGATATGAATTATCATGACAGTCGATGTTCTATTTCTAGGCTCATAACAAGATTCATTTTTATATAGTTTATGTAAACAGGCGGATGTGATGAAGGGACAATATTAATAAGTCGCACAAGATCCCAGGCACCACCACTTTCTGTACTTAATTAAGATTGTAAATATTTTGTACGTGACTCTTACTTGGAATTGTCTCCCAAACCCTAAAATTGGTGTGAAATAACCTTGCTTTGATAAATTGATGGTTTTTATTTCTGCATTCTAGGGTTCAACAGTATAATAATAATAGGTGTTTCGCGAAAATGGGCTTCTGTGGCGATCACCCGGAAAGTTCCTCCTTATTTTAGAATTCTGAGTTGAGACCCATGTATTTTAAAATTGTTATTGTAGATTTTAATAGTTCTCGTGACAAAATAGGCCACTGGCCATATTCAAAGTTTGGCTGAAATTGTTGTCAGTAACAGTGCTTTACAAAATGCAATCAAAGTGGTCTACCTTTCTTGGCAGAATGCGACATATCCTCTTTGCACCAATCAAGTTTTTTCCTCGAGTCAGGTGACTTCCCTCATATGAGGCAAAAATTTGTCTGTGGTTAGGTCCTTGATTATTCCTAGTCATATCATTATGCTTCAATGTTTTGCCTGTAGTAGAATTAGTTGTTTTTTTGGTTAGATTCATAACAAATACATATTGAATGGTGGTTTGAAGCAGAAACAATTTAAAACTAGCTTTCTGGACAAAAACCGCTTCTTATAAGAAAATAGTTGTATTCGGCTTGCTTACATTTTAAAAACAGAATGAAATTACCCATTTTGTTGGTTTTATTATCATCTCCTTACCTGAGACCTAAAATAAATTTAAAGGTCTTTTGTGTTACTGCGAGCTTAATCCATGAAGTCCGTTACTCCTGTCTGAGTCATTCCTATGGCAGATTTAGATCTGTGACTGTTTGACGAAATTAAATGACCTCGCCTTAAATAAAGTGTATTATTCAGTGGTTCTAATTTTTATTCTTCATGTATTATTTTATCTTACTTAGTTATGATGAAAAAAACTTATTCCCTGCTGATGAGTTGGAGTTTTGAGCTGTCGTATGTAGTTGAAATGTGAATGATATTTCTTATGCTCTTCAATGGACATTTTAAAGTCTGATGAATCATACAGGATGCGTTGTAGTTGTATAGGTCAACAAAAGTGTAAATTAGTAAGGGAACAGTGCATCGCTTTTCTTTATGAGTATGACTAGTTGCTCTTTTTTATGCTTTGGGCTTCAGAAACACGCAGATAGGATTACAACCCCCCCCCCCCCTCCCCACCTAAAAAAAAGAACAATTTAAAAATCTAAAGCCCACCTTTAAACACCCCCCCCCCCCCCCCCCCACAACAAAATAAAAATTTTTAAAAAGGAACTTGTTGATTTTAAGTATATGCTATCTAACTCTGGCAAGGCTTTTGCTTCCATCTTACAGGTATTACAGAGGGACTCATGGGGTCCTGGTTGTATATGATGTGACTAGTGGTGAATCTTTTGCCAATGTTCAAAGATGGTTGCATGAAATTGACCAAAACTGTGATGTTGTCAACAGAATACTTGGTGAGTTGTTTTAATTTGACAATACATCATCAATCAGCTCTTCAGATGTATTGAGCCCCAAATTCTAAATATATATCGTTAACATGTGCTTGAGAAATACTTTGTGAAAAATTCAATTTCTAAATGTTGAAGATAAAAAAAGCTGAAAATGGTACATTATGTGAATACAATATTTTAAAAGAGTGAAACAGTTTTTGTCTCTCTACTGAAAGTTTTTCTCTTTTGGACTTTGAGCAGGTGTACATCTTGCCGACAATATATGTATATATTGTGATCAGGTAGGAAGCAAGTGGCTTTTTCTGATAAATTTTAAGTGTATTGTAAGGTCTGCTTCGACAATCAAGGCACCCCAAAAATTGCAGGTCACAAGGGAGTGACAAACATACAAAAGAAGTAGAGGAAAATGTCCATAGTAAGGATCAGGAAAGAAAAAGCAGCAGTTCCCTGTTGTAGATCAGGGACAGTTATGAGCGAGACATGAGTCAGCCCATTTACAATTCTACTATGCTTGAACGAGATATGTCCCCCCTTTGGGAATGGCCTAAAGACACTTCAGTCAGTGGCACTGCCCCGGGGGTATCCCTTTTTCTGACCATTTAGCAGCTTCTGTCATGAAACAATCAACCTTCACCTTCTGATCAGCTACAACACAGGAGAGCAATTTCTTTGATCTCCATTGATTGACTATTTCCATTTCTTTGAATGGAATAGAGAAACGGGGTGCTGAAGTGCACTTTTCTTTAACCGTATGGCACCTAGCAGAGGAGTGACAGTGCAGTGGATAGATGACAACAATATCTTTTCCTTTATCAGATTACCTCCATAATGATGGTATTGTAATGTGAGAAAGGACAGGAGGTAGATGTTTGACACTGTGTCGCTTTTAGATAATAGTGTGTTTTGGTGATTTTTATTAAACAATACATTTTTTAATGTTCCTTTAGTTGGCAACAAAGATGATGATCCAGACAGGAAAGTTGTACTCACACAAGACGCCGAGAGATTTGCAGAGCGGATGCAGATTCAGTTGTTTGAGACCAGTGCCAAGGAAAACAAAAATGTGGAGGAGGTATGTAGGAAAAAAATATTGCTTTTTGTTGTTGAAAATATGGAAGCTGGTACACATTTGGTTAATTATGGTTCATTGTTCAAGCCCTTATGTTCATAATGAAATGCGTGGCTGTTTATGATTAGGAGAATTTATTTGCTTGCTGATATTCCTCATTTAGCCATCAGTTGTATCTAGCCAACCCTCCACCCACCATCCTTCCCCCAATTTTAAGAATTACTTTTTTTTTCACCCACATCCAAACCTTTTTCTTATTTTTGTTGCCCAGAATTACCTCACTGAAATCTCAATAGCACTCCAAACATGTGCTTTGTATGCCATCTCTATAAGAGCACGATGACCTTGCTGTGGTGGGTCCACTCGAGGGTTGCCTCTGGGTCTCTGGACTTTTCATTTCTATGGCACAGTTAATTTTGGTGGTAAAAGGGTTCACAAATTTTATTTAAATTTTAAATATATATTGCACAGGGTTTGTATGTTCCACAACTGATCATCTCCAGTTTTTAAAAAATGTTCTCCCCTCATGTTTGGCGACTCTTCATGAGTTGTAGTCGATTCCTGGTGGGTGCTTCGGACCATATTTTTTTAATTTATTTTTTTTGCATGATTGTTATCTTTTCAGTTTTTTGTAGTTATGATATTGGTGTTTATTTTATTGTGCGTTTTGTGTAAATGTTTCGTCTTTACGGTAATTAAGAATGGGAAACATAGTAGCCGTTTGATTATTGGTTGAACTTGTTTTGTAAAGTTCCCAAGGCATTCCAAAGGGCTTTTATACCTGGTCTTTAATGGTTCTGGGGAACGAGTTTTGTTACCCTTTGAAATAATACTTCTATAATTGAGAATACCTTTGCTGTTACTTGGGGGGAGGGGTTAATGTTAAAGAAATGTGCATCAATTTAATTTTGGTAGTTACGAACATATGCCAGTGCTTTTCAGTGTGTTGATGGTGTGTGTTATCTACCTGTCTGCTAGCAAAGCTTATGTTTCAAATGCTTTCTGTCAAATGTTTTGTCAACCTTCATCAACACATACCTCAACAAGTAGGCAAGAAAGATATAAAACAAATCTAGTGATACGATTGAATTAGGCACTTGTAAATTTTTTTGGCTTATAAAGTTACTGATATCATCTTGAAGCTTTTTCATTCGTCTTGTTATTGATGACATAAATACCCATATATTGTGAAGAGAAGTGGAGATATTTGTAATTGAAAGAGACAGGGAGTCACTTGATGTCAGAGATAAAATAAGCGAGCAACTGGCCACCAAAGTTTGGTGACCACCAAAACATGAGTGTTCTTTGAAACTGAAATTTAAAAAAAAATTTAGTTGTTTTGTTTTGGGGGGTGTTTTGTGTCTTTGATCAATGTTTTCCAGTAAAATCCATGCAGAAGTGTGTTTTTAATACAACCCCCACCCCACCCCTTATACAAACAAAAGAACTATAAAAATTGCCCTATAGATAGGCACATGCTCCTTTACTTTGATTTCATTATTTTGATGAGTGCCTGGTTTTTCCACGATGCCACACAGATATATGAATCAATACAACGAAGTTGCAACAGTTCCTCATAATGTAAAAGTCGTATAATTTTAATGGGCCCTGCTCAGGAGGATAGGATCCGTCTCTGAAGACAACAGTAATGGAATCCAGTAATACAAATTTAAATTTTTAGGAAATTTTGGTTTGTGATTCTATTACATTAAGAAGGGCTGTTAGTGTCAGTATGAAAAGATCTAGTGTCTCAGAGAGGGTCGTAAAGTTTGTCACTTCTATTGTTTCATAAAAATGTCATTATACTGTCAAACCTGTTATATTGCCTACCTGAGGAGGGAGGAGCCTGAAGTTGAGGCTAGCGGTAGACTGCTCGGGCCAGAGACACTATGTGTGTCAAAGACCCTGGACACGTACAGTTTTGAATTTTTTTTACCCTGATACTCAGACCCTTAACATAGACTTGAATGTGAGTCCTCATAATACAAAAGCATGGTTAGTTTTGGTCATCAAGCTGATATCTGGCGACGCCATATATTTTGCCAACAGGCTGAGGTGGTGCACTTCCTTTGAAGTTTCTCCGACCGACTTTAAAATATCATTCCAGCTTCTTTTTAAAATATTTGCCAAGGCCTTAAAATAATTCTCTAGCAGCCACCAATGGGTGCTGTGCACTGTGTGTGAGTTCCTTTAGCGGCCAGTTTGCTGGCGGTGCAGCAGGGCAAATTTATTTTAGTTTTGATGACGGCGCAAATACTATGTTTATATAGGCGTTCCTTTTCGTACATTGGCAAAACCTAGTGGTAAACCGGGGCGGTGTGGCAGTAAAAGGGGGTGGTGTTATGAGGTTTGCCTGTAGTTAGGATAAATGCCTAATTTTTGTCTAATTGACAGAAACTTTGCAAAGAAGTTTTCAAAATGGTTTTAAAACTTTGTGGTGCTATTTTGTCTTTCAGTGACACATATTCTTGTGATAGTTCAAATGGTGGTCCGTGGTTGTATTTTTATGCTCTTGCATCTTTTTGAAGTTTTGCGTCCTCCTCCTTTTCTTCCCATGTTTTGTTTCCCAACTTTTACCCCTTTGCAATTTTGCCCCCATGTTTTGTCTTGTTTATTCCTACCCTTGCGGCAGATGTTCTTGGCGATAACCCGACTGGTCTTGGACACGAAGAAAAAACAGCAGCAGGCAGTGCAGAAGTCCAGCGACAACACGATACAAGTCGGGGGGTCCTCCCGAGGGGGCAAGAAGAAAAAATGCTGCTAGCCTCCCTCTTCCATCCCCTTACTGTTTTATATGGATATACTATAGAAGTAAATGTTTATGTTTTTGTTATTAGTATGTGGTGCTAGTGAATAGTCTAGACTTATTTTGACTGGTTGTTGTGGTATAATAGTTACGCTCTTCACTGTTGCATGCACAATATGGGTGGTTGGGGGGTGCCACTTGTTGGTCTTACTTCTTTTCTTTCCCTCCGTAGTTTCTGTCTATGTTGCCTTTTCCCTTTTCTAAATAACCATTATTGTGTTTCTCTTTATTCAATCAAATCTGTAAGAGAAATGTGTACGATTCCAGTGCGAGGAAGTTTATATCTCTCTGTTTGCCAGAATGTGTATTCCACTTACCTTGGGTTGGTCCTTTCGGGCAGGGTTAGCGCGTCCAGTCTAGTCAATGATTTCAGTTGTGTGGATGGAGGCGTTAAATCATATAAAATCAAACCTGTCCAAGACAACCGCCCATTGTAGAGGACAAAAGTGATAATCTTTGACAGTAGTCCTCCTGGACAGTTATTTTAATACCAAAAAAAAATGCAAAGTGGGGAGTGGTTGTTTTTGCGGGTTCAGCTGTACGGTCATTTTCCTCATACTGACAATTATGAAAACAAAGTTGTAATCAAATAATATGCCGTTGCATGGAGTGTGAGATTTGTAGGCCTGTGCAATGTTTGTTATTAATTTTTGTATTTCTTTCCTGCAGTAGGCAGTAGTGTTAATGGGTGGATCATAAATCTTGATTTTCTGAGAAAGAGGGATAGGAAAAATCTTCTAATATATATAATATTGTTGTCAGGTTGTTTTACATAAAATGCCCTTGTCAGTTTTTCTAATAGATTTCCAGTATTATTTATAACTGTCTAAAAGTTCCCTTAAGAACAAAAATAGCCTTCTGCAGCCAGGGAATATTTTGAAATTGATGTAGTTCTCAATTATAACTACCGTCGAACCTGTGTAAGACGGAATTGCAAGGGAGCCAGAAAAAAATTCCGTCTTAGACAGGGGAATTTAGGGGGAGATTGGGT
>NW_004797342.1:212799-286964 GCF_000002075.1 Aplysia californica
CTCCCCTACCCCCGAATCTTACTCATACTCTCGAAAAACTTGCAAAACTAAGACACAAAGTGAAATTTTCAACCTTTTTCAGGTTATTTTGATGTTTGCGTTTTGCTAGGGCAAGCTATCCTCTGCCAGACTAGGCCTTTGTTAATAGATCACTTGCAAGCCTAGCAAGAAAGTAATACTAGCAAATTTGGTACCAGTATGCATATATTTTACCCTAATAGGAGTCCATGCTGTGCTTGTAGCTCATTCTTCGCACAGGAGAAATAGAGCCAGGGAATTAGCATGGCGTATGTATAACGTCACATTGGCAATCACTTACATGATGTCCATGTACATAGCTAAAAATTACACATTTACCTAACATACCAAGTGTGTCATAAGGTAACAAAGGGGTTAACTGCAGTTGACTTTTGAAAGTATCCTTGCCTTACCAATCCTCTGGTGATGCCCTGGTAAACTTCTTCGTCTATTTCTGCTTATGTTCAAGTCCTGATTCAAATGCTTTACCTTGTCTGTTTTATTGAACGAATGTCTGTCTGATTGAAACTTTATATGATAGTCATCATGTATCATTCTGAAGCAGTGAGGTATTGTAGTAAGCAACATGTGCCTGTAGCACTCATTTGTTTCCTGGGGGGGTGTTGATTGGTTTTGGTTTACATTTTGTTCTGTGTGCGGTGGGGTTGAAGGTTGTAATTTATGCCCCTTTCTATTATGGTATTTATATAAAGTTGAAAAACGCACAATGGGCAAATGTTTCTTTTTCTTAAATTTGGTTTTGGTGCATGACTGGGATATTTTTTTCTTCTTCACCCAATATTGTGGTTTAAATGTGAGAGACCAACACTAAGTGGTGAAAAAATGTACTTTAAAAATGTCTCTTTGCCTGTATAGGAAGTATTGTGGTACACGGTGTAATTAATACCTGTCTTGTTATTTTGTATCTACAGATGTTTATGGCTATAACCAAGCTTGTTCTGGAGTCCAAGAGAAAAATGCAAGAGGAGGCACGGAAACAGCCCCCAAGTACAATACGAGTGACGGCCAAAGGGGGAAGTGGGAAGAAGAAACAATGCTGCTAGTGGTGGAATCCCTTCTCTCTGACCCTGCACCCATGTTGTACCATAATAAGTCTCTTTCAAAATGTATGTGGTGATTGATCATTTCGAGTATTTTTAGACTTGTGGGAAAAGTTGTTGTGGTTCCGCAGAAGTCCTTAATCTTGAATGAAAAGTTTTCAGGTCTTGTTTTGAGCAAATTTTTTTTTTTGGGAAAGGGGGGGGGGGGGGGGGGGGGGGGGGCAGTGAAGAGAAGGTACTCGTTTCTACAAGCATCAGTTCACTGTCCTGGTTTGTGCTGCTTTCCATCATAGCCTTATGGATGAACTGTTTGGTTGCCACTGATGCTCAAGTAGTCTATTGGCAGTGGTGTTAATTTCTTTCCTGCTTATTTCACTTATCAGCATGTTATTTTCATCATTCCGTTTCATTTGTCTCCCCCCATGTGAGCGAGTTTCAAATGACTGAGAAACATTTTCATCTGTTCAGGTTACGCTTGGGTACAACTCAGTTTATCTTTCCGATATTGTTGAGATTTTTTTTCAGTCTCTTTTATTCTTGACAACCTCGCTTCAGACTCTCCTTCTAAAAATATATATTCTCACAAGCTTTTGCATAGCTGTAATTAGCCAAGTGCTGATGGACTGAAGTCAGTGAAGCTGGTAGTCATTGTGTATTTGGGTCTTGCTAGTTTCCAAAGCAGTATTGTATGAGAGAGGTGTTGTTTATCGTCTTGTTCTGCTGTTTGTCGTCTCAGGAGAGCGCGAGTGCTGTTGGCTTTTGTAGGTAGACCAAATAGTTGCATGCTGTCTGTGATGTTTAGAGCTCACTATCATTACCATGTTAATAATGTCAAGATTTTTTACATGTATTTTTTGTGTGCACTTCAGAGGCAACAGTGTGCAGTATCTGTGTATTATGATTCTATCTTTAAAAACCCAGTGTAACTGCTTTAAAATGTATGGCCAAATCCTTTTTCATATATTGTAAAAGTCTTTGGGGGGTTTTTTTGTTTTTCATTCTCCTTTGCCTTTCAGTTCTCTTCTTTTCTTTTTTTTTTTACTTGACGCTCCATTTGTCTGAGCTTTATTATTATAGGCATTATGATTCTTCGGGATGACAGCAGGCTCTTATTCGGGGATGCCACTTTTGCACTTTTTTCCGGTATTTCCGGTATTTTGATCCTGATCCGCTATTCGGTTATTGAGATCGAGATAGAATCTATAGTTGGAAAAAAAAAAAAACCCACTCACACACAACAACTTGCGCCAAATGTTCAAATAACGGAAAAGGGAAGACTTCGCTGTACACCCGTTGCTTATGTTTGTCGTTTCTCTCTATGTACACCCTTTGGGTTTCAAATTGATATTCATATGTTGCCGAGACCGTGGCGCGTGGATTTTCAGCTGTTTTCAAAAAAGTTGAGTGGCATCCCTGCTTATTGTTCTACTTTCTAGTTTGTTGGAGAAGGGTGTTGCTTCTCACCAGAGGTGGGCAGAGGTAAGGTTTTCTTTGTCAAGAATGTATGGGACCTGTGCATTTGAAATGTTCTAAAATGTAAGTTTTTTAAAAAACATAGTGATATATAAGGGTTTTGGATGCTATGAGTCATGAATAGATGGAATTTTGAAAATCTTTGCTAGTCTAGTCTGACAGATTATGTCTCGTGTTGAGGACCTGACTTACATGACTTAATGGTCACCAGTGTGGTCAACTAGTTCTAGTAACAACACCACATCAAAATGTCGCTCATTTTGTATTGATTCTTTCTGGTACTTCATCAGTCACGTGTGGATTTCTCAGTACGTGTTTTAGGATTACTTTACATGCTACAAGCTTGTGGTATTGTTCTACCTTATCCTGATCATGTGTTTATTTTACTTGGTTTATGTGTTAGTTTATATAATTGGGCAATTTTACTGACCTTCTGGGCTTCTCAGAATGATAGTATAAAGTGAAGTTTCTCTCTCTCTCTCTCTCTCCCTCTCCCTCTCCCTCTCCCTCCCCTTTCTCTGTGTCACTGCACAAATTTGTTAATGTGGCTTCGTAATTGCCTGGTTAATTTATTTCTTTTGTATGTCAGACTTGCCAGTTGATCTCAACACACTGCTGTTTAATCCATGATTTTCACATTTCTTTTCGGCTTGCCTCCCTACCTGTCTTTTTTTTTCTTTCCCTTTAAGTTGGTCACTCAGCTGACATTTCTTAACCTGCAAGCTATCGCCAACAAATGCTGTTGTATTTTGTGTAAGAATTATTCCAATTTGCTTGTCCACTTTCCACACTGTTGTCAAATCTGGCTCCCAAGTTTTGGAGCTCTCTAGTGGAGAGTTATGTCATATATGCTACTTGTCTTAGACTTTGCCACAAACTGTTCTTTTTTTTATTTCCTTGTGTACACCCAGTTGAACTTTTTGAAATTGTTACTTTATTAATGCGCCGACTGATTGGCTGAATATTTTTGTCACCATTGCTGAGAGCAGTATCATCGACTTGAGTATCTGCCTCTGTAAATACCTAGATTATTAGAGTCCAGACTTTATGAAATGATACCCATTTTACTAACAAAAAGTTCTTTTTTTCTTCAAATCTCCCTTTCAATTTCCGCGGTTTGATAAATATGTTTTACTTTTTTAAATATATGTCATAATGTAGGTGAATCATCAGAGAAAACTAAATGAATGTACAGAATGTGTGCAGAAAAAAATGTATGTCCCCCAGAGGGCAGAAAATTACACCGTGAATGGGTTAAAGTAACTGCGTATTAGTTTTTGCTCTAAAGTCTTTATGAAATAAGACGCTAAGATGATGTAAGTCTTTTGATCTTTTTTTGTCTGTGGCCCTTTTGAGAGGTTGTTCTGTTGTTTTATGTTTGGGTTGAATTTGACTGTATTCAGAAATGTATACCAATATTTCTTGTTTTATACTTTTATGTTTATAATGCAAAGTTGGGAAATTTCTTATTTGGTTTTTGTTTCATAATAGCTGGTCATGTGCATGTTTGGTGTGTTCCCGATATAGGCGCTTTTTGTACAGCACAAATGGTTCTCTATCTCCTCTTCCCCCCCCCCTGTACATTCATGAGAATGATTGCCCCCGCTCATTTGCTTAGTCTTCCACTGTGTATATGATATGGCTTTGTGACGCAATACTATCTATTCCAAGTTGAGATGCAATCCGTTGTCCTCTGGTTGAGCAGCCTAACTCTTTCTCTTCTGTTTTTCTGCACCGTTTCCTGCGTGTCAAACACCTCCTTCCCGGTCCCCGGTCCCCCTCCCCAGGACTGCACGTCACAAGTGTTAATAAAGATAAAGTGCTTTATAGCAGGACCAAGGGAGATTTGACGATCCTCCTCTCTGTATTCACTCGAGAGAGGGGGGGGGGGAGCTTGGCTGGGCTGGGCTGCTGCTATGATGATGTGATTGAAGCCTGAACACCTCTCTTGTCTGTGTTGTTCACTCTCACTGGTGAAAAGAAGAAAAAATACTACTTGAACTTTGGTATAGTAGGGTGGTGTAGCGATTAGATTCAATTCACGAGTGGGGAGAATTTATATACAGTATGTCAGTCTTTCTTTTGGGATGTTGTATCGCTCTTGGTGTGTGTGTTGCTGAGGCACACATCCGAATAAAATACCCCTTTTCAGTTCTGAATGCCATCTCACTGAAATTGATTGACTTTTAATTGAGTCTGTGGTCATTAACTTGACCATTTCCTTCCCCCCCCCCCCCCCCAATGGAAGTTCGGCCCAAGAGAGGTGCTCAGGCTTACATTTATGTTTGTTGATACATGATTTAGCTGTAAATGTACATTTTTGTAAGATACTGTTTGTTTTTCCCAAATGCAAATGTCTATGGAAATTTTGTGGAGGAGGCGAGCTGAAAGAAACAGGTAATAAAAGCCAGAAGAAGAAACTTTGTATTGCTTCTGTGTAGAATGATGTACTATGGAATGTTAAATGGCTTTGGGTTGTTTTGTTGGGCTACCAGACTGCTGTCTTTCAGCACAAGAAAGCCATTAATCTGTTTGTTCATTCAGTGTTGTTGAAAGTAGGAATTTCTTTCTGCTCTCTGAGACTAGAATTAAAGTAGCATTATTTTTTCTGGTGGGTGTTACAGTAATATATTTATGAAGTAGCTGAAAGTGTATGTAATGCATTTTGTGCTTACATTTGGTGTATTGAACAAACATCAGAAACATTTTATACTTAGGTTGTCACCTATGCCAGTGACATTTCTTTTCTGTAATTGTATTATTGAGAAATTCCCCTGTGCAAAGTAAAAGTTGTTCCCGCATCCGATCCGGACATTGGGGATTGCCTTGTTAGTGAGACAACTTCCTGATTGTGGTAGGGTGGCCAGTTCCGTTCTACGCCGCTTTTACTTCCCCAACTCAAAGTCAGGTACCCATTAATACTGGGGGGGGGGGGGGGGGGGGGGGGGAATCTGTGTCTGAACCAAGGCTCGAAACCAGACTTTCCGCTTTGGAGACGGGCGCCTTGTGTGAAGTATTGAAGAAAAATCATTTAGTTTTGTTATGGTGTCTTGTGGGATTGGGGGAAAGTTAGATGTTTGCGTCAGAAAATAGCTGGAGATGTTGTCTGTGGAAGAACTAACCCTTGTTCCATCGTTTTGTTTTGAGCGTGTTTTTTGTATGATAATGATGTTGTTCTTGACTGTTGGCCTTCTCAAGAAGTGAAACCTCATGGTTACCACAACAATTCCTGTCGTTGATATTCCAGTACCCATAGCAATGATAACTTTAACCTGTGAAGAGATGCACATGGCAAGGTGAGACACTATGAAACGGCTCTACTTTGGAGCTTTTCTAAAGGAGCTTCTTTTGATTTGAACTCAAGGAATGAGCATTGTCTTCTTGGAGGCCGTTCATGATGAAGATTGAAGCATGATTGTCTCGGGTTCTCTGTACACAGCTTTAGACTGCAGTCTTTCATATTCACATCTTTGTATTCACTGAAAATAAACAGATAAAGTGGTGGAATTTCCACTTTATTTTTAATGATAGAAGATGCTTTTTGCTTCCAAACAGTTGTTACGTAGTTGCTTCTGATTATACTGTTTGTCTGTCTTGTTGAAACAGTTTGGAACTTTACAAAAAGGACTGATTAACAGAAAGTATAAGTATGAATTTGAATAATGTCTGTATAGCTTGATTCTGTGTGGTGATGAAGCTAGGACTTTTCACAGTTGTAGGCCTACATTGCTTCTAGTTTTTAAGCTGCCAATATCAGGCTCTCAATCTTTCACTTTCAAAGAAGTGCTCCATTTGTTTTCAACGTTCTTTTCAGAATGATATTGACATTATTAGGCCTTTATAAGACTTCAGGCTGACTGATTTTACTAAACATCCAGCCTCAGCTTAGTTTGACATTATGTCCTTGGGGAAAAGGCACTTTACGCGAATGTCCCATTTGGTTCTGTCCTCTCTGAGATCGACTTTTTACTCGGATGACCCTCCATTTCTCCATGTCTATACTAAACATCTTCTTTGTCAAGTTCATTTTCCCTGTTTCTTTAGCTCAATTAACATTATACGCCTGTTCCTAAATATCTATTCTCTGTTGGCTTACAGTGCATCGACCAGATGAAACATCATGTCTATGGTCTTGACCAACCTTGTGTTCACAATTTTATTTTTGTGGTGTTAAGCCTTGTTTTTGGTTTGTCTTGAATATTCCTTGTTTGGCTGGTTTGTGGTAGCTACTTCATGACTGTCCTTTTGTTTGCCATTTCTGTCCTGCTTTCCCCCGCACAAATCGACCGCTATCACTGTCACGTTAAATGTGCTCTCAGTCGAACAAATATTCCTCGTGCTTCACCCCTTCACCTCAGACAAAGCTTGTGCTAATTGTTAGTCTTATAGTAATAGATTGTAAAGCATAATTGTGTCATTTGTCTATTTTATAATATGCTTTCTTTCATATCATAATGAACCAGGGAGGAGAAGATTGATTTTTAAAGATTTGTCAAACTTATTACATCACTGGATGAAAATTTAATGCCTAAAAAATTGGCTATTTTTAAATTTTACTGTGGTCTTCATGCATGTGGTACATGGTAGCTAAAGGTAATAAGGGGATGTAATTTCATTAAAAAAACAATCGGGAATTCAATATTTTGAAGATTGAATATGAATGTTAATCATTCCTATTTGCATACCAGTGTCTCTGGCCTAATGGTTAGGCCCTCTGTCTTCTGTAAACCCATCCACCCCCACCTAAAACCAGAGTTCAGTACTCCTGCCAGGTCTCTCTTTCTTAAGGATAGAATATTCCCTCTGAATAATTCATTAACATGCAGGCACAAAGCAGACCATACTCCTAGAGTTCAGTAGTAGAGGTGGTGGTTGGGGGCATGAGTCGTTTCAATGGTTCTTGAGAAGTTTTTTTGGTTGGGTTTTATTTTTTTCTTTCTCAAATTGTTGTAACTCTGTGTACAGTCATGTAAATTGGAAATATTTTATTCCTTTGCATTTAATATAAATTAAACATTTTGTGATTTAAGGCTTTCTTGTTTTTCCCACTGTCATTTTTGTCAAAGTAAACATCATTGCTGCTGTTAAAAAGACGAGGTAAGAGTTTTCCTTAAGATAGCCATGATTAAAGTCGCACAGATGTGGGTCAACGAGTTGTTTGGCATCTCTGGGTCCGAAGTCTGTTATCAAAATTGTTATTGATTGAAAGGATAACATTCCACTGATTTTGTTTCATGTTGTTGGCGCTTTTTAATGAATAGTAGCATTTACTTTGCTATTCACACTGTGCAGCCATTCTTCCTTTCATGTGTGTGGGTTTCTTTTTTTTTCCCTTTCTGCTATTAAAGTTTAGGAATTTCATTTTGAAACCCATTTTTTTTTTTTTTCGCCGTGATCTTGTGAATGAGATTACAGTTTCACCTCTAAGTTCAAAGATATGAAATTTCTGCTGCAAGTTGGATAGAATTTTCTCGATTTTAAAAGTTTCAACAATGACACAAGCTGGTCTTTTTGAACATTTTTTTTTCTTTCTTAAACTTCAATTTTTGTGTTGCGGGTCACCCAGATGGTATTTTGTTGAGTTTCAAGTTAGTCCCTTCTGAAATGAAAACCATTTGCCATATATTATAGATAATATATATTAGTTTTGACTTGATGCTGTCACATATAGAGGACATTCACAAAAACTTTGCACATGTTTTTTTCATATATTCACAAGCCTGTCTTCATGCTGTATGTTCGAATTGTTCTCTACCTAAACTGAACTTTTCTTTTAAAATACCTGTGATGCCCATTTTGTATTCCCATAGTGGAAAGTGAGGTGGAAACTGAACCCCAAAAAAGACGTTTGTGGCTGTGTTGATGAGAGGGTTTGTTTGGGGGTTTTTTTGGTTTTCCCCAAGCTTCATCTTAAGTAATTTCTGCTGTGCACTCCTGCAAAGACAGTTGATCTGTTGTTTTCTTAAATTTGTTCTGTATGCATGTGATTTAACAGAAACTGGGCATGCAGTGTAGTTCTAATATTTATGTTGTTAAACACAAATATCATTAACAGATTTTCGCCTTAAGTTGTTTAGTCTGGTAGGATTATTTTTATTTTTATATTTATATATCTTATTTGCAAACTTATAGGCCACGGTGAGATCTCCTTGTTGTAGTAGTAATAATTCTTTAACTCTTTATCTCCGAGGGGGGTAAACCCTCTACGCAGGTGCCCTTTTTTGTGTTAAATCTAAAAATGACTAAAACGTCATTAAATCGAAACTAGCAAACCTATAAAAATTTTGATAGTTCTCCATCTAATAAATGAACTTCCGGTATGAGAGACCTGTTTTTGGCAATTGCCGAAAAGTAATTTGATGTCGAAGTCGTCGTAACAGAATGTGCCCGAGCAGTTGTCTGCTGCTCACTGACACGGTGGTTCCAACCACGAGTCGCTGGGAGCGGCTTGCCGGGGATAAGGAGTTAATGTTGTCGGGAAAGATTCTAACAAACACTATTTTCTACTTAACAATGTGACGCCTCAGGAAATGTTTGTGCTGTGACTTCTGGTGTGTGTAGTCTTTCTACAAATTGGACAACAAAAGAGTTGTTATGTTGTTGTTTTTTGCTTGATGCTAATCAATTTTAGACTTGTACTCAGCAGTGTTTTGTGGTTGGGGAGAGGGGGGGGGGTGAGGGAGGCGTGAATGTAGTTGTCAGTATTCAGGTTATACAAGGCAGTAGACATAGACTGATAGTTCTAGTGCCAATGCCGGTTCTATGGGTTGTGCCGTCTTTCTTCTTAATTTTCTATTTAGATTTGTTTGTCATTCTCACACTAATAAAGAAAATAGTGGGTGGTCAGCGAGTGCTCTGGTGTGGTTTGCTTCTTCTTTCCTATCAAACGTCTATTGTCCTTATCTCCCCTTCTTCTTTTTTTTATGTTTGTTAGTCTCTTGTAACACCTCTAATCTTCTGGTGCTCATATGACCTTATGCAGTTGCGAGCGCCGTAAAACCTCTACTAAAACAACTTTTTGAGATTCTGTTGACGAAGAGAATGAAGAAATTGTTACCTAGAACTCACTCTATCATTGCAAGGGATGTATGTTTTATGGTACCTATATTATATTGTTATGTGTTGGATATATATTACTCTGATGTCCTACATTTGTTTCAGAAATATGCTGTTCTTTTGTTTTAGAAATGCACCTGATACAACATGTGTACTGTAATGTTTACTTTATTATATTACCGAGTATTCACTTTCGTCTATCTGTATTAAGAAAATTCTTGCTCATTTATTAATTCACAAGTGCACCGGTAACTTTGCTTGACACTCCTGTCGGCCAACAACCGATTAAAGCATACACGTTTTATTTATTGGGCCCCTCTACATTAAACACCGCCCATTGGGTGCATACACTGGATCACTACCACTACAATTATTATTTACAGTAATCCAGCTTTCAAATTTCTAGTTTTAAGACAGTGATACCCCCAACCCACACTCACTCGCATATTTCGTTATTTTTTTTCTCTAAGACCGTGCAGAAAGGCAAAACGTCAGTTAGACAATGCATGCATTGAAATGTGGTGTTGGTGAAAATGGTTCAACTTTATGTTTTGGTTGTATGCTGTAAATCTTCAGATTTTTTTTTTACCTGCTTTTGGCTAACATGAAAGAAAACGTAGGGGAATCTTAAAGTTTGCAGCGGCCTTCATCAATGGGCTTTTTACTTTTAGATTTTGTTGGTCATCCAAATCTAAAATGTAAATGCAAACA
Organism: Aplysia californica; assembly: GCF_000002075.1. Classification (NCBI taxonomy): domain Eukaryota; kingdom Metazoa; phylum Mollusca; class Gastropoda; order Aplysiida; family Aplysiidae; genus Aplysia; species Aplysia californica. The sequence continues at coordinate 223,119 of NW_004797342.1, forward strand.
AAACAACCTGTGACTGAGAAGATTAAACTGAGACTTTGATTTTTATTCCATTTTAATAGATTATAGTGGACATATGAAAGTGATCAAGCAACGTTCAAGAAATGTAGGTCTACCCGTTTCAGGAAATTAAAGGAAGAGATTTTTGCAAGGAGCATATGTATATTATAGGCCTACATCTAGATATGCATGTATGAAATGTATGTGGTAACATTTTCCAGCAATATTTTGTAGCTCTTTTCGTATACTGTATTGTATACTTTAATACAGTATAATCCACTAATATCAACATGCTTTGGGAAGTAGATTTTATGTCGATATATAAAAATGTCGATAAATGAAAATATAAAGCCAAAGAGGAAAAAACAAGGGGAGGTCAGCAGTAAAAGACGAAGCTGGTTGCTTCCCTTGATTCTTGAAACTAACAAGAGACAGAGGGGAGGGTGGTGATGTTACTGTAAAATGAATGCGTGAGCTTGTGAACGTAGGACTTTCCTTATTTGTCTTAATCGAAGTTAATCTTCCCAGTGTCAAATGTGATTTCTGACTTGTGCTCTGCGATTATTTTTGTGACCAGACTTAACATGCCACTGAAAGATATGTGTTATAGATAGAGGTGACCATAACTACTTTGGCTTACACGCACTGTTATCAATTTGCCAGTAATTTTTGTCTCTTTGGCAAAGCTTTTGTGAAATATGTGTGTGTGTTGTGCATGGTGTCCATAAATGTGTGAATGTTGGGTTATGTTGTGAGTACTCCTGTGGGCGTTCATGTTGTTTGTTGGTGTCTATGTTTTAAGTTAACATAGTAGTACTACTATATAAACTATATTTGTACCCTTGAGACACTGACCAGACACTGCTGACTGAAGACTGGAGTCTATGGTACCGGTAGTGTCGTGTCATGCCAGTACAACTGCATGCTAATTGTTATACTGTCCTGTAGACTATTTCAGCTTACTGCATTTCTCAAGAGGTCAACAGTCGAAACCACGGCAATATCATGTGTGGTTTTCAAACAATTGTAACACACTTGAATGACTTTTTGTTTTGAATCATTTGCCTACAAATGCTGTACAAATTCTTTTTTTTTTTTAAAGTAATAAAATCTGAAATCAATAATGAAAATAAAAATGTGTGTGTGTGAGTGTATGAATTATTTTGTGAGTTGTGGACACTCTCTGCCTTCTGCTTCTACTTATGTTAGTACAGATAGATTCTTCCCCCGGGGCAGTGCCACTGATTGTAGTGTCTTGAGGCCATTCCCAAAGGGAAACATTTCTCGTTCAAGCATAGTAGAATTATAAATGGGCTGATTCATGTCACACTCATAACTGTGCCTGATCTACAACAGAGAACTGCTGCTTTTTCTTTCCTAATCCTTACTATTGTCATTTTCCTCTACTTCTTTTGTATGTTTGTCATTCTCTTGTGACCTGCAATTTCCGTGGTGCCTTGATAGTCGAAGCAGACCTTTTGCTGTTGAAGCTAGAGAGGTGAGCAGAGTAAGTCTGATTCCTTGTAAAGGCTTCTCTATTGACACCCACCCCTTGGCGCTCATATAACCTATGCAGTTGCGAGCGCCGTAAAACCCTCTACTATTTTTTATTATTTTTATTTTAAACATAGATTGTGGGTGGTTGGTAGGTGCTCTGGTATGGTTTGCTCCTTCTTTCCTCTTTTTGTTGTTATCGATCCTGCAACAGCTGGGCCCTCGCCTTTCTGTCCAATGCCTCGAAGTGATAAGTGCAGGTTTGCTGCAGTTGCTGTAATGTTCCATAGAGTGTGTTATCAATGTAGTTAGGTCCCGGAGGGAGAAGTGTAGCTCTGATGTCATTTAGCTAGGGTTGTGCAGTGGAAAAGGTGATGATCCACAGTCTCATGCATAGTCACACAAAGGCCACATTGGGACATTGGGAGAAGTTCTGTTTTTATTCTGGGCAGTATGTATGTTCTGCTCATGGGCGGAAGATCATGATCTGTTTCTTTCTCTGAGGGTGGTTGATATTGTCATTTTGATTTGGTGTGGTTGTACGTTTGAAAACTGCTCTGTCTATATCTATCACTATCTCATTTAAAAAATCAGTCTTTGAGTTTGAGCCTGCATTACACAGGGTGTTGCAAGTGCCGTAAAACTTTCACTAAAATTAAAATTGGTTTGGCTGTTGGGCTCAAAACAAAGTTCCATAGGTTCAAACCACATCAAGGGCCCGATATTGAGTCTTTGGTCTTTGGGGAATGGGACTTCTGAATGTTTCCCAACGTCATCATCATCAAGGTGAGAATGGGAAGGCTTCCCGGCTATAGACTGCGAAAGATTTCGTCGGTGTTGTAGCTCTTAATCTTAACCAGTTGCTTGCACTGTATGCTTCCCAGGAAGCGGAGAATGTTTTGGGTGTTCCAAGATCGTCTGGGGATATTATAATACAGTTGAACCCCATTATACTGCCTACCTAGGGACGAGCATGAAGTTGGCGGTACAATGAGAATCATGCAGTGGCGAAGCGTAATCAAATAATCACTGCTTCCCTTCCTAATTTTGAAACATTGCCGCAGTCACATTCACCCATAGACGTAAACCTCATAAATTAAATGTCAAAAGACGCTCATAATCACCAATGAACGGTATGCCTAACATTCAAAACGGTTTCATAGCCACAGAAATAACCTGTTCACCCCTATCGTGCCACTCCGTAAGCAGTCGCAAGCTTTGATTAAGTAAGCCTACAATGATGCTGGAAGAGTCTACCAAAAGGGAACATGTGTGCTACAGGCAAAACTGTTTCATTGCCACATATACCCTGTTCATCCCTTTCGGGCCACCTTTATAAGCAGTCACAAGCACTGATTATGTAAGCGAACTATTACACTGGTCGAGTCTACCTCACAGATGTGAGGGGAACTAACTCCTAATACTATCTTGACTGCTGCAAGTGCTTGTTTTTTTCTCTCGACTTTTTGCAGTCCTAGTCCTATAATCAGATCGTGACCTCGATTATGACACCGGCTCCTGGCCGCGAAACGCAAGACAAAAGCAGCGAAATGTGAAATTTAAAAAAAAATAATAATTGTCATGTTCTACCAAAGAGTTTAGTCTCATTGGTATTACATTTTGCTTCTTTGCTTTGTGTTTGTGTATTCACATCTAAAGATATATTAAATGTTTGTTGGAAAAAATATTTATGAGATACTTCCCCGATTATTTTAGCGGTTGAACTTGCATACAACATGAAGTCAGGATTTGTTTTCATTTTTCGTTCACAACGCAGTGTTGCCGCCTCGAGTAAGATTCTTGTGTGATATCTCCATTCTCCAGGTCGACTTTGATTACCCTGTAATCATGTCCTCAGTTAAATACATATTATGTAGAACCGACTGTCCAACATCAAGGGTGGTTGATGGGTGCTCTAGTATGGTTTGCTGCTTCTTTCCTATCAAATTCAAACATCTATCTTCTTCAAGGGCGGACTGGCCTATGGGCATTTGGGCAATGCCCCCTGGGCCGGTGCCTAAGGGACAAATGGGGCCGGTGCTGAAAGGACAAAGTGGGCCGCTTGGTTTTAAAACAATTGTCTTCAGATTACTGTGTTTATAAGACCAGTGGACCTACTCCTTTTTCTTCCCTTATAGGCCTGAATGGATAAGTGGTAAGGGATGAGTCAAACCAGAAAAGGAGATGAGGAGAAGGAACGTGAACGAAAGACATGGAAATTGTCTGAAAGGGCATCAAAATGCCGAAATATTTTGCCACTGTTTAAAAGCGCTGATGCAAAGGGACTGTAATCGGTGAAAATGTGGCAAAAGGCACATGCAGCTCGACCTTCAGCAGTTGAAACAACGGATTTTGACCAAGTTAACGAAAGTAGTGGATTGGCAGCTGCTGCTGATCTATCAGCAGGTGAAGCTGGACCATCATCAGGTGAAATGATAAATATTAAACCAACAAGTGAAAGAGAAGCTTTGCCCCTGGCTAGCACAGAACAGACTGCACATACTTTACTTGAAGCCACAGAAAGTGAAGATTTCAGGATTTACTACTTTAAGAAACCATGCACAGAAGAAGAAAGGTTGTTGTTTTTGGAATCATCATCCATGTCAGAAGAAAGATAATCGAGTGGTGCAAAGATGTTTCATTCATGAAGGCAGATGGTGGCTGTCTTACAACAAAGACTCCCATTCACTTCACTGTTCTGTCAGCTTGGTGTTTTCTGCCACTACAGACACATCCACGTTTCGTGAGGGAATGAAAGACTGGCGGCATGTACATTCTCGTATTAAACAACATGAATGTTCGTCTTTGCATCTGCAAACCTCAACAGCATACCTGGTTGATAAAAAACAATCAAGCATGTCTCACATGTTGGAGAAGGACTACTGTGATGAAGTCAGGAAGAAACGACAAGTGGTGAATCGAGTTGTGGATGTTGTTAAACTCATAAGCAAGAGGGGGCTAAGCTACGGAGGAAGTGCGGAAGAGGCAGCCTACACTTTGGACAACGCAGAAATTGACCATGGTACTTTCCAGGAAATTGTTACGTTGCTACGCAAATACGATTCTCATGTACTGCTGATCACCTCTCTCGCGTAGTCCATAACAGCAAGACAAAAAATGAGAAGGCAAACAGTTCGAAAGGCAAAGGCTCATTTGGTACTTTTTTGTCCGGAACCACTGTGAATTCTATCATCACGGTTATACGGGATAAGATCCGTTACTTCATTTCGGAAGAAATAACAGACATGTTTGCTGCGGAAATTGACACAACGCAGGACATAACAACTCAGGACCAATGCTCTCTTGTCGTTCGATATGTGGATAAAACTGGCAACATTCAAGAAAGACTGGTGAGCGTTGTACAACTTGTAAAGTGCGAAGAAACTACCGGTGAAGCTTTTGTGCATATTGTTTCGGAAGTTATGCAAGGGTTTAATCTTGACGTCAAACAATGCGTTGGGAACGCAACTGACGGTGCAGCAAACATGCATAGAGGTTTCAGTACTCTGCTTTCAAACAAAGCTACAATACAGATCCACGTTTGGTTCCACGCTCATATATTGAATCTTGTTTCGGAGGCCACAAGTGCTGTAGTGAACAGTGCTTTGCTATACATTGATTAACGACATTGCGGTGTTCTTTTGGGAGTTTTATCAGCGGAAGAACACCTTGAGTAGGCACTCGACAACTAATCTATGAAGCGTTTGTGAACCATTGGTGAGACAAGATGGTGGTCAAAAGATGCTGCCTTTATTAAGGAAGGTGTTTGGTTCTTTCAAAAATCCATTCAAAGCTCTGTTTGTTGAAGTGATCACCCGCCTCAACGCTATACCTGTAGATGACAACATCCAAGCAGTCGTTAAAGCTAAGGTACGAGGATACATTGATACAAACTCAAGTTTGAAACAATTCTCACAGCGCAAGTGTATCTGCAATTTTCACACGCAACAGCCCTATCTGAGTATCTGCAAACCTTGCAACTGGACCTTTTGACTGTATGCAAGATGGTGGCGGAGTTGCTGTCAAACATGTAGGCCCTCAGGGCGGACTTCAAAGCTTCTCAAAATGCAGCTGCAAAGTTTGTTCAGTGGGTGAATGATGCACTGGAGGAGAGGGGTCAGATTCGTTCATGGAAGAGTCGTTTTCCTTGAAACGGCAAAGACGACGCAGGCGAATGGATGATGAATTCTGTACAGACAAAGCTACATCAACAGCTGACCCAATGAAGAAATATCGTGTTGAAGTGTACAATCGAATTGTAGACACCCTTGTTAACAGAATTGAACAAAGATTTAAATGATCTGCAGCACCTAGATTGGTTGCTGGCCTGGCCCTTGTTCATCCAAGAAACTGTGGTAAAGTCCCATCAGAGGCTACAAAGAGCTGCAAAAGTATTTACTGAGATTTGACGACAGCGTCAACGATGAACGGTTGTGAACACAATTGCAAAGCCTTGGAGAACGATGGAAATCACTGAAGCAGTCAGTTGCAGACCAATGTGAGGGGAAAGACAGCGATATTGACTGTGAATCAGAACTGAGCACACAAAATGTTTTAAGTTCCACAGTTACATGTATCTTATGAAAAGCTTGCCCTCTCTGCTGTTACAAGGTGCTACTCAAGTTGAACCTCTTCACCGATGTTTACAAAGACATTGGGGTTGCTTACAAGCTACTACTAACCCTGCCTGTGTCGCAGGTTACATGTGAACGGTCGTTTTCAGCACTGAAGAAAATCAAAACCCGTCTGCGAAGCACAATGACACCAGAACATCTTGAGGCACTTATGCTGATGGAAAAGGAGATCATGACCAAACTGGACAATGAAGACATCATTGATGCTGTGGCCGCCAATAGCAAAGAACTTCGCAGGCATCTACTCTCTTTGGTATGCTCGGGGCTGAGTTCTTGTGCTATGTTATTTTGATTTGGTTGTACGACATGTATGGTGTATATTACAAAGTTGCTTACACACACAAATATGCGCGCACACATATGCACACACACAAATACAACACGCGTGTTTTCGTCTGTTTCTGTACTCTAAATAGTAACATAATAATAGTATGGAGGCTTAGAAACATGTTGGCTTTGCGTGTTTTACTAGGCTTTAGTGGGCCGGTACGGATGACAAATGCCCGGGCTGGTTTTAAGACCCAGTCCGCCCCTGATCTTCTTTATAATCTCTCCTCCTTCTTTTTTGTGTTTGTTACTCTCTTGTAAAACCTCTAATCTTCGGCACTTATATGACCTTATTGTATTGCAAGTGCCGTTAAACTCTTACTTTCAAAAAAAGAAAAAAACTTGTTCACCAAACACTAGGAAGTAATAAAAAACGAGTTACCTCCCTTTGATCTGTCACTTGGGATTTGAGCGCGAATCCCTACTGAATAAAATGAAAAGCCCTACGGGCATTTGCCAGCCTGTCTGTAAGTTAGGTCTTTTGGATTGATATCTGGACATACTAGATATTTTGTCGCTTGGCTGAGATGGCGGGGTTCCTTTAAAGTTTCTCCAGGCAACTTAAAAATGTAATTATTCCATATTTTATGTTATTTCAAGTCCTAAATACAAAAGCATTAATTGTGTCACGACGCAGTGGAATTAGGCTCTTGTCAATTTTTGGGCATGTAGAGTTATTGGTACCATCTTAAGGCTTTTTTTATTTGTCTTGCTTTGGATGAAAAAATATCCATTTATCTTGAATAAAAGTAATGCGATTGAAGGAGGTGGGGAGGAAATGACTGCCAAAGATGAGTTATTTCCTTAGCTTGAGAGGAAATTTACGTTTTCTGTGCTTTTTAATAAACGTTTTACAGTAAAATTCACAAAGATATACGAGCATGAAAGGTGATGAACCAAAAAACAAAAAATCACAAACCTGTGGGAAAATGACAGGGGTATTTTTTCACTTTATTTTGACGAACGTCGGATTACACCACGGTGCCTCAACATTTAAAAATGGGTACCACTTTAAGGCCACATATGGCCTAAATAGGCTATTAAAAAAACCCATCCCTAACCTTATTTAGGCCACATATGGTCTATATTTATGCTAGTCCCCCACCTGACCTTATGTAGGCCACATACAAAAAAAATACTCTTCACATTCATCTCCCATCACAACAGGACATGTAGTGAATCTAGAATCAATTTAAGGTCCTTTTGAAGCTACGAATTTGCAGTTAAAATCCCGTGCCGTTGGTACATATCTGAATGACCAGAACTGAATTTATTAATGAAAAAATATGTATTTTTTTCGAAAGTAGATAGGTGGACCTCGGGGTGTAACCTAACATCGCCTAGTGTTAGTGTAAGGCAAGGTCTAAAAAGAAGAAAAAAACGTGGTGGGCAGGCTGATCGGTTCGACAATATTCCACTTTAACTTGTACCTACATCGAATCGTCATTCTCAATTAATTATTTTTTTTTAATTTTTAATTTTTTATATTTTTTAAAATATTTTTTATTATAAATTTTTTACTTTTTTAAATAATTTTTTTTTTTTTTTTTTTGGGGGGGGGGTAAACCATCCCTGACTGTAATCATATGTATTTAACCGAATCTAGAGTAACACTACTGCCACCTGGCAACCCTGAATTTCTTTGTATTTTGAGGATTTGAGATACAGATTCGAATGGCATGGTTATGCGGATATGTTAGTCCTAGCATACATGCACACGTATCTACATTAGATCATGTAAACAGCAGTGTGTTTGTTTTTTAAGTAGATTTCTAGAACCAACCATGGATTTGCAAGATCGAGATTCTGCTGACCTTTTATTTAGTGCGGAGGATTTTTAAAAATAGAGGGATGGTTCTGAATGAAAAGTGGACAAAGGGTAAGAGTTGTGTGTGTGTGTGTGTGTGTGTGTGTGTGTGTGTGTGTGTGTGTGTGTGTGTGTGTGTGTGTGTGTGTGCGGGGTGGGGGTGGGGGTGGGGAGGGGGGTATTTGTGTCTGTGTGTGAGAGTGTGTATGTGTTTGTGTTGGTGTGTGTGGATGTGGTAGTGGTGAGAGAAAGAGAGAGAGAGAGAGAGTAAATGTAATATAGTGTGTTTGTATCATGTGTGAGTATGTGTGTGTGTGTGTGTGTGTGTGTGTGTGTGTGTGTGTGTGTGTGTGTGTGTGTGTGTGTGTGTGTGTGTGTGTGTGTGTGTGTGTGTGTGTGTGTGTAAACGTGTGTAGTGTAAGTGCGTGAATGCTGTCGTGTGCCTGAGTGTCTATCTGAGTACGGTCCAAATGTACATTATTTTGTTGAGAATTTTACATAGAATGCACACAAACAAAACCGCTCTTTACAAAGGCATAGATATATATATATATATATATATATATATATATATATATATATATGTATATATATATATATTTTTTTATTTTTTTTTATTTTTTTTTTATTATTATTTTTTTTTTTTTTTTTATTTTTTTTTTTTTAATATTTTTTTTTTTTTAAATATTTTTTTTTTTTTTTTTTGTACAGAGGTACGGTACAGGGTGATTTTAAAAAATCACCCGCAAGAATAATACAGTGGAATCCTGTTATAACGAGAGGGGTGGGGGACCAGTGCAAAACATCCATTTATAGCAAGATTCTCGTTATAAGGGATCCAGTAATAGATTCAAAGGAAATAGTACAGTAGGCCGAACTAAGTCTGGTTTTCTGTTTGTTTCTTTTTGTAATATCCCCTGATGATGATTTGGTTCAACATGATCTCCAGGTCTTACTTGATCAAAAATCGAATAAGGTTTCTTTCTCTAGCGCTAGCAATGTTGACAGCTCTGCGTCAGCAATCAGAAATAAAGTTCTGTAGGCTAAATCGCCCGCTGTGCTGTCCCCGTGCTTGCACACGTCACACATTCGCTCTATCCATCACAGTCACATCGTTGTTGTGACCTCTCCATCCCCGCATCGGAGAAGTGAGAGGCATAGTAGGCCTAGTGGTAGGCCTAGATAATCTAGACTAAGCTGGCCTATCACGCGACACGTTCAGCTTGTCTGTGCATACCACCACATCCTTCCTACTCATTCGCTCCGCCTTCATTGTTGGCACACGAGGGCTCTCCCATTCTGTTTCGCAAGATCACCAACAACAGCTGAGGTTTTGCATGAATAAATGGCCTTTGCCCTGTGCACAGCAGCAGCAATATGCCGCTATTACCGACTCGCATGTTTGTCTTATTGCAGTATTTTTTTTACAAAGATAAATAAGGACCAAAAAACCGGGGTTTTAGAATAGTGTCTTTATGACAGACTTCTTGTTATTTCAGGACTCGTTATAAGTGGATTCCACTATATCAGACAAAATGGGCAATATCTTTAACTGCTAATGGTCATATTTAGACAAATCCTACATCATTCTCTTTGTTTTCTTAACTGGTCATGGTTATTAAAGAGTAAGCCAATATGTAGTAATTTTCTAATACAGTGGGTGCGGCATTCAACGAGGTCACTTTCAACGAGAAGTCGACTCCTTAATCGTCGATTTTTTCCTCTATATTTCTTTGTAAATGTACGTCGCCTCCAGCGAGGTTGCAAACAGACCGGAGTCGCTTTCAACGAGGTGCGATAATCAAATGAGAGCAATTAGCGGCCCCAAGAGCAAAGAATTTTTTTCTCCTTTCTCTCCATCTCACGCGAAGCACAAGGCACATCATCGATTCCTAACACATTGTATTGCTAGATCGAGGGTGCCTCCTAATATGGGCCCCAAAGCCAAGATGGTGGGCGAGGGTTAGCCTGCGGTAGGGATTAGAGGGGGAGGGTAGGAACGCGATGTGGGCTGTGTGAAACTGGGTGAACTCGGGATGGGTAGGTCTAGGTCGAGACCTTCATTTTTTTTCAATTTTCTTTTCTTCCATTGATCAGAAAATCCAAGCTCCCGCCTTTACTTTATGTAGACCTAAGCCTGGATGTGAGAGTGAAAGTGTATGATTCCACACGAGAAGTGTTCTTGCAACAACAACAAAATTTAATGCAGAAATGACGACCAGAACACAGCTCAAACACGCGCACACTGATGCTGTTTGAGATTTTCGTCATCAGGGGGAACAGCTGTTTTAATTGCATGTACTGGTATTGGTACATTCTATAATATTATAATAACTAGCCTCCTTTCTTTACTTTTACCTTAGTTACGTTCAACGAGAGGTCGGATCCAACGAGGACAACAAGCCGGTCCCCGGCAACCTCGTTGAATGCGACACCCACTGTATTGTGGGCATCTTTAAATGTTTAAAACTTGTTTTTAGCGCTTTTCTCAACGTAAAACGGATTCCGTTAAAAAAAGCAATGACCATAAGTCAGCTCCTTATTTTTCATTTTCAAAGTATTGTGCATACATTTGTGTGAAACTATATTTTATGCTTTCAAGTACATAGTTGGCCCAATGGAACATTTAATAAACTGTGGGAAGATGACCAGAAAATTTATAGCAAAATCATCGTATGATCTTCACTTATCTCTCTTGCCCTTTTTAACTCCCAGTGGAGCACAGGCCATCAACAACATTACTCCAGTGAAGCCTGTCCTGGGCATCCTTTTCTATCTGTTTCCATGATGTCCCGGCTTTTTCAATTTCCGCTTGTACCGCTCGCCTCCATGCCATCTTTGGTCTCCCTTCTTACGCTTTCCTTGTGGGTTCCACGTTAAAGCCTACCTGATGATACTTGTCGGTAGAGACGGGCGGGAAGCGCTTTTTCCTTCCCGAGCGAGAAGACCGGGAAGCTGACCTACTTCCCGCCGAGACCGGTCCCGGACCCGGGAAAGAGAAATACTTCCCGTCTCGTTTCTCGGGCAATACTTCTCGTCTCGTGACCAATTTCTCTTCTCGCCCCGCAGTTCGAGCCACTCGTTCAGCGAGAAGGCTGGCCGTGGCCGAGATTTCTCTTCTCGCCCCACAGAACGAGCAGCTCGTTTAGCGAGAAGACCGTCGTGGCGGGGATCTAAACTTAGAAACTAGGCGTGCCCTGTTGCGCAGGCGCAGGCGGTGAAGGAAGGTAGGGAGACCGAGATCAACTCCCCACTCGCCTCGTCTCGCCACCCTCTCCCCTCCCTTTCAGTTTCACACACAGGACGGCACGGTGATGGATGGCAGTGTCTGCGTTGTCATTTCTCGCCTCTCACTCTCTCACTCTCGTTAACCTACTGTTACTCGTTATGTCAAGCCAACGAGCAGTATCACGTCTCGGTACCGAGCAGTAGTTTAGTGCTCGGGATGTTACGGGAAGGCCGTTTCCCGCGAGAAACGGGTACTCGGCTCGTCTCGTGCCCGCCCCTACTTGTCGGGGGTCTCCTCAGGGTGTGTCCAATCCATTTCCATTTCTTCACCTGAATATCTTCCTTTACTGGCCTTTGGCTTGTTCTCTCCCACAGTTGAGCATTCGTGACTCGATCGTACCACTCGATCCCCACTATCCTTCGTAGGCATCCATTTACGAAGCTCTGCAGTTCCCTTGCTGCTGATGCTGTGAGCCTCCATGTCTCTGAACCATACAGTAGAACAGTCTTCACGTTTGTTTAGAAGATCCTCAGTTTGGTGTTCAATCCCAGTTCCTTAGACATCCATATATTCCTGAGAATGATGAATGCTGCTCTTGCCTTTTGGATTCTGACCTTGATGTCTTCGTCTGTTCCCCCTGCCTTGTTGATGACACTTCCCAGGTAGGTGAAGGATTCAACATCCGCCAATGGGGCCCCTTGCAGTGTGATAGGAACATCGGCTGCATTCATTCGTAGAACTTTCGTTTTATCCGTGTGAATATGGAGTCCAACACTACGGGAGAAGGTCCTGAGGCGATCTGTTTTCTGTTGCATCTGGGCTCGACTGTGGGAAAGAAGTGCCAAGTCGTCGGCAAAGTCCAAGTCTTCCAGCTGACTGGAAAGGGTCCACTGTATGCCACCGCGTTGTCCCGATATTGTCTGTCTCATTATCCAATCCACTGCTAATAAAACGAGAAAAGGCGATAGCAGGCATCCCTGTCTCACTCCTGTATTCACTTCAAACGAGTCTGTTCACTGCCCTCCAAGAAAGACACTGCAACTCATCCCCTCATACATCTTCTTGATCAATCTCACGAACTTGTGAGGTATTCCGCAGTGGCGCATGAGCTTCCATATTGAGTCCCTATCTAGGCTGTCAAAAGCTTTATCGTAGTCGACAAAGTTAACGTACAAGGAAGAGTTCCACTCGGTGGACTGCTCCACTATTATCCTTAAGGTTGCAATCTGATCTGTACATGATCTCTTTTTACAAAATCCTGCCTGCTCCTCTCTTAGTTTTACATCCACGGCTTCCTCAGTCTTTCTAGTATGGTACGACTTAAAATCTTTCCTGGAATGGAAAGGAGCATGATTCCTTTGTAGTTTTTACACTCATGCAGGTCTCCTTTCTTGGGTAGTTTCACAAGCAATCCCTCTCTCCAATCCTGTGGAAATTCTTCGCTGTCCCATATCTTGCCAATAATTCCATGAAGAATCCCGGCCGCAGTGTCGATATCCGCCTTGAGAACTTCTGGGGGAATTCCATCTGGGCCGGCTGCCTTGCCTGCTTTCTGGTGTCTTATCGCCTCCTTGATCTCCTCTAAACTAGGCTTTTCTTCACTTACCCCCAGATCAATCTCTGCTGGTAGAATGTCAAACTGTTTTTCTGGCCTTGGTCTGTTCAGCAGCTCTTTGAAATGCTCCTTCCAGCGTTCTTTCTGTTCGTCTGGATTTGTGAGAAGCTTTCCCTCTTTATCCTTCCCTGGCACATCTGCGTTCTTGTATCTGCCTGCAAGTTTCTTGGTGGTTTCATACAGTCCTCTCATGTTTCCTTCCCCTGCTGCTTCCTCTGCCCCGCGCGCTAGGTCATCTACATAGTTTCTTTTGTCTTTCCTTACGCTGACTTTTACCTCCTTCATTGCTTTGGTGTATTCTTCTTGGGCCTTTGCTTTGACTGCTCTTGTCTTGCTCCTGTTTACCTGATCCTTTTTCTTTTTCCTTTCTTCTATCTTCCTCAGAGTGGTGGCCGATATCCAAGGCTTGTGCTCACGTTTCCGTTTCCCCAGTACCTCTCGACATACAGTGGTCCAGCCTTCTTTTATTACCTCCCATGTTTCTTCCACGCTGCTATCCTCGCCTAGTGTTTCCAACACTTGGAACCTGTTCTTAACTGCTACATTAAACTCCTCTCTTGATGATGGCTCTCTCAGAAATTTCACGTTGTACTGATACCTATGATTATTGACAATTCCCTGTCTTCGCTTTAGTTTTAGTTGGATGGTTGAAATGAGCAAATGATGGTCCGAAGCTACGTCTGCACCCCTGTAAACTCTAACATCCCTCATTGATCTCCTGAATTTCTTGTTGACACATATGTGGTCAATCTGGTTTTCAGTTTGTTGGTCTGGCGACACCCAAGTTGCTTTGTGTATCTGTTTATGTGGGAAAAACAGTCCCTCCTATCATGAGCCCATTCGTTGCACATATTTCTGCAAACAGTTCTCCATTCTCGTTTCTGACTCCAAGTCCGTGTTTCCCCATGATTTCTTCAAAGCCTACGTTGTCACTGTCACTGGCTACCTTAGCGTTGAAGTCTCCCATTAAAATCAAGATGTCCTTCCTTCTAACCTGTTCAATAATATTTTGTAGCATTTTGTAGAAAGTCTCTTTCACATCCTGGTCCTTATCATTGGTGGGGGCATATCCCTGGATAACATGAAGGTTGATGTCTTTCTTCTGTGAACGGAATTCAGCTGATATTAGTCGCGGGCCCTCTGCGTTCCATCCTATCAAAGCCCGCTTGGCGTGTGTTGATAACAGAATACCTACTCCTTCTGTATGAGGCGAGTTTTCCTCCAGATGTCCAGAGTAGAGAATTGTTTCCCCTGAAGCAAGTTGTCACTCCCCTGCATTCGTCCATCTCGTCTCACAGAGACCCAATATGTTCAGTTGGTAGCCCTCCATCTCTCTTGCAACCTGCAGTGCCTTCCCTGCCTCGTACATTGTACGAACATTCCAGGTGCCAAGTCTGGTGGTTTTTCTGGTCGACAGGAGGTTTCTCGGCTTGCTGGCTTCCTTCCGGCTTTCACCACCCTGCGTCATTCTACACTCCATATTCTCTCCTCTCCTCGGTGATGAAGGTACTCCATCTTCCAGAACTGGCAGTCGTGTTGTTTTTGCTGTTGATGTTTTTGTAGCTGCTTTTTGTTTTACGGGAAAGGGCTGCTAACCCTTTGCCCAACCGACCTTAGTGCGCAGACACAGTGGCCACAGCTGCAGCGATGCATTTTAAAGTTACTCGCCGCGTCTGTTCCGACTTCTTTTCTAGCAAACACAGTGGCTGCATCTTTCGGTTCAGTCTTTCTGTAGGATTTCCCAAATGTGGCGTATACTCTTGCGCCAAATGGATGAACAGCCAGAGTCGGCAACATATGCAGTCAAGGCCATCACAGTGCTCCACAATTTCATTATCATGCAAGAACCTGGAAGATCGGTGCTACGGCACATTGAGGATGACGTGGTTGAGCCACGAGCAGGCCTAATGATAAAAATAATAATAATAAATAGCATTTGTATAGCGCATACCCCCGCTCAACAGCAGGCTCTATGCGCTTTACACTATATTATTACCCCAGCACACCATAGAACACTCAGAAACATTCTCAGCTTCCCGGGAAGCATACAGTGCAAGCAGCTGATTAAGCGCTCAAACACTAACAAACTGACAAGATCTTTCGCTGTCAATAGCCGGGTACCCATTCCCACCTGGGTAAAGTGAGGAAAATTCGTGTAAAGCGCCTTTCCTTAGGACACAACGTCGGTTCCCTGACGGGATTCGAACCCACGCCCTTACGGTTGCGAGTCCGAGAGCCTAACCACTAGGCCACCGACGCCACGTTCGACAGACTAGAAGTTATAAGGAGCAGAGCTACCAAAAGTGGAATGGAAGTGAGACATGCTTTCATGGGATATTTCTCGTCACCGCAGGGTGCATTGCCATGGCAAAACAGCAAATGCTATAAGTTGTGATAACGTCTGATCAGTCCACACTCTCATTAAAAAAAGGTTGTCATTGCATCTCTTTTAATAAGCTAAAGTAGGCCTATAGTTTGAAACAAGTATACAAGTTGTACAGTGTAGCCTACGTTCAGACAAACAGACGCACAGCCAGACAGACAGCCAGACAGCCAGACAGACAGACAGACGTAAAGAAAGAAAGAAAGAAAGAAAGAAAGAAAGAGAAAGAAGTATAAATAAAGTTATTTCCATTGCATCCAACTTCGTTGGCTACTTTCTTCCATTCAGCCGATATCATGGACCTGTTGCAGTAGAATCTAATTTGGATCTGCTTTGTCATAAAGACATCTTTTTTCAAAGTCAGAATGCAACAATTCACTATGACTAAACTCTACACGCACTACACAATCACGCCACAACAGTTCAGCCGCACCGCAGACGCTCGAAGTTTTATTTCAGCAGCAAGTGCACACGCTGAACTGTTTCTGCTCCGTTCAGCGCTGCGTCTGCTCCGCGCCTACTGCAGCGCCGTCCATTCAATCCTTCGTTTAATAAAATTTGGCGAAGCAACTTTTTCGGAGAGAGACGTAGCAGAGACACTAGACGTAGCAAGCAACTGAAAAAGCGTCGGAGAAGCGTGCACTGTGTTTGAGGCCTTAGTCGCCTTCTACGACATGCGCGGTACGGATACAGTGGTCCTATTCTTTGCTCCCCTGTCTCTTGGATAGGGCCCCGAGAACCACACGGGTGGATCTTCACTTATACTTGCAATTATAGTCTACCTCATTATCTTATTTTTTTCACTCATTTTTCTTCACTATTGGTGACAACTAGATCTATATTGTTTTCAGTTATTATCAATTAGCAATTTTCATCAATGAGCATAATTTATTAATTTAAATATTAAGGTCAGAGACTCGCTGTCTAAAAAGTCCACTGCTAATGCTATTCTTATCAAAGAAACGGCACAATTTGATAATGTAAAAAGACTTTTTTTTAAATATCAAGAAAATAACATAAAATGATTAAGTATTATGTGCTGAAAGGCTGAGCAGAGGCTTAAAATTTAAACTCGGTTCTCTACTAGTAAGTTTTCGCAAAAGAAATTTTATTTTTAAAAGTTGGGTCTAATAAAAGTAATAGTGATTGTTATGATGAGATTTGTCATTATTAACTCTGGAAAATAGATGCTGACACTAAAATTAACAAGAACTATGCAATTTCAGTTTTATTTCAATTCCAAAGCCCAAAAGCATAGCAATAAGTTAGCTCTAGCAGATGTAGGCTCTCTGGCTGCTTCTGGCCTTCTACTACTGATTCCAGACAAAAGGGAATTTAGATTTAGCTATCATCTGCACTATTCAAAAGTAAAGCCAAATATAAGATAAAATAAAAAACAAAACTGAATTGTTTTGTCAGTCAGTACATCACAAATGCCATAGCCGCACGTATCAAGTTGAATAATGTGATGCCGAAGCAACATGTTATCGCAGTGTGCAGGGGAGAACGGGGACGCCCGGTTGCTGGCCGGTCGATTCGGCTTTTGTGTGCATTTTCACGGAAAGCCATTATATTAGAAAATAATGAAAACTTCAACCCATACAACTCAGGAGCCAAAAGATGCTGGAAATAAAAATAATAGTTTCATAATTTATATACAGCCCACAGAATTCTACACTTATAGAACGGGAACTGTACCACGTGACCTGTGAGGAATTGAAGACCGAAAACAATGGCGTCTTGAGGGCACGATATATCGTTTTCGGAAGTAACCCTATAGCTTTTAAAGCAAGAGCGGCTTTTACAAACGAGTGAAAAGTGGAACATTTACTGCCCAGTTTGTAATTTTGAGTTACAGAATTCACTGTGCAACCTAGAGATTGGAATTAAGGTTTTAAATTGTTGTGTTTTTGGGTGCAACAACAGAAAAAGCAGACATAGAGAGTTTATAAATATAAGATCTACAGAACTATGAAAAAATTCGTAACACGGATGGGATTGTTCACAGCACTAATTAATTCTAGCTTCCCACACACATTTTGCATACGCATATATGGCCTACGTAATAATATATTAGTAGCAAAACTTGTTACAAGAAATTTGTTTTACACTGAACATATTTTTTCACTAGATCTAAGGGATCTAATGACGTCAGCTTTTTTCAGCCAATTTTTACCCCCTCCCCCCCCCCCTCCTGTCAGCCTTTAATCAGCTTTTGTTTGACCCCCCCCCCCTCCCCCCCAAGCTGAGGTCAGCTTTATAGATCAATAATATTTCTATCAATTGCACATTTGTTTCGTCAAGAATACCATCTAACACTACTAACAGTAACAGTTAGCTATAGAGACAACACAACAAAATGAATAATGCTAAATAGTTGTTATTTATACTTATAGTGTTTAACTTTATTATTAAAAGATGAGATCATTGTATCATGCATGGTGGTAATGATGTTTCAAACGTGTCACAAAATAGAAAAGCTGGCATTGGGAAAAACTAATAGGCCTACCTAATATCCCCACATTGAAGAAATATGTTCAAAAATGTTGCGGTCAGCCAAACCTGGATCACTTTCCAATGTCCCCACTTCCTCATTCAACTCACCCTCACCATCACTTTCACTCTCACTCACTCTGCTTTCACTGTGGCCACTATCTGTGGTTTGTCTGAAACAAACCCTCATATGAGCATTCTTATATGCATGCTTGATAGTGGAGTGGTATTTGCCACAGCGAGAACAAGTTCTCTTCTGCAATTTTGTCATTCCTTTGGCATCAGGTTGGTTCAGAGAGGGGCAATGCTGGTCAAAATGGACAGTCCATTATATTTTTCAAAGCTGACATCAGCTTTTCCTTGACCCCCCCCCCCCCCCCCCGACCCCCCACCTTTCTGGAGTCAGCTCAGGGTCAGCTGGCCCAAAGACCCCCCCCCCCCCCCCCCTAATAGGCTGACGTCATTAAAGAACGGTCCCTAATTAATGTTCTCAAAACATGCGTTCAATAATTAGCTTTATGTCGCCAGCAGAAGCAGAAAACAGGACGGACTTGCTTTTAAAAGAGATTTAGCTCCAGCTATAAACTTTTTAAAAATCTGTAGAAACCATTGACTAGGATTTTTTTTTTTATATTGGGCTAGTATTTATTAAAGAATTTTCTTTAAAGAAATTTCTAGAATAATATAGAACCTATGTGTACAAATGTTTGAAAAAAATACTCATCGGTTAAGACGAATTGATATAGATCTAAGTAAGTGTAGAATTCTGTGATACAGCCAGAAGTTTTTATTTTATCGCGTTTTAAAAATTGCCTTGTTTTCAGAAGCAATTAATAATTAATATTTCCAGTTCTACATTTTCACGCGAAGACCGCCATTTTGAAGATGTTTCTTTTCCTTTTAAAAAAATGTAGGCCTGTCGGATGTGGCAGTGTGATTCACAAAACTGAGTTGTTTAGACCCATCAAAGCACGAGGCATCATGGCCGATCACAAAAGTCTACGCGGCGTATCGAGGCATATTCACCCTGCCGCGTGCATGTTCACCGAACTGCCTACAATCGGAGAGAGGGCCCTCGGGCACGTTTTATACACCAAATTTGACCCAGAAGTCCATTTGGAGGATTTGACTTTTTCACTTGACCAAAGTGTGCCAAAATGGTAGCCTAGCTTTTGTTCCTCCGTGAAGGCAAAAATCTGGCCTTCATTCAAACAATTGGGATTGAGCAAAATTTACAGTATTATGTATTGTCCGATGTTCTTACTACATGTATTTTCAAATATTATGAGACAAAACTGTACTAAATTATGAGAAAGGTGCAACGTTGCGAAAGAGAGAGGAACTCAGTCGTGTGAAAAGGGTAGTTTGAGCTATGGCCTGAATAAGGTTACCTAGGGACTTGCATGGTACAAAAGCAAGCCATATGTGGTCTAAATAAGAACTCCCTTCAGAAATACTCGAAGAGATAATCTGCTTCTGTGGTTTAGCCGTTTGATGCTTTTCTGTCGCATCCAGGAGACCTGAGTTCAATTCCTGAGTGGGGAAAAATGTTTAGCAAGCACCTCATTCATTCTGCTAAGATGTTGTCTCCCTCTCAGCCCGGGTTGGCCACGACAGGCACAGTCGGACCCTGCCTCTTACAATATCTAACCTGTGTCAATGGGGGTAGATGTTTTTACAAAACAAGCACATTTAAAGAGAAAAAAATTCTATGAGAGGAAGAACCCTATACATGTACTTTTAAAAGTGTAATCATTAATTTAAATTTAAAGAACTGACAACTTATTCAATGAACCAATATTCACCAGGTACAAAACATAACTATCGTGCCAGAAATGGTCTGCTGGGACATTTCAGTAACCTGCTCGCAGCACTTTTAAAGACTCCCGAGCGACTATTGAGTTCATGTGTGCTGTCGGCATCACTGATGCCACACACACACACAAAGAGAGAGAGAGAGAGAGAGAGAGAGAGAGAGAGAGAGAGAGAGAGAGAGAGAGAGAGAGAGAGAGAGAGAGAGAGAGAGAGAGAGAGAGAACATAAAATCATTCCCTTATGATGCAATGGTAAAAAAAAAATGAAGGACAGCATTTCTCT
Organism: Aplysia californica; assembly: GCF_000002075.1. Taxonomy (NCBI): domain Eukaryota; kingdom Metazoa; phylum Mollusca; class Gastropoda; order Aplysiida; family Aplysiidae; genus Aplysia; species Aplysia californica. Next base: position 243,195 of record NW_004797342.1, read on the forward strand.
AAAGCTCAAGTAGGGAGTTCAACAAATGCATGCGGATTGTTGATGTAATGAAAATGACAGGCACAGGGGAAAAAATTTAGACAGAAATAACCGAAGCAGGGAGGGGCATTCCAGATGAACATACATGTACACAGAAAAACCTGATTTAGAAATTGATTTAATATTTTCTCACACCATGCCAGCTTAATGTTTGCTTATAATATTCCTGGCTTACGCACTTCTAAAGTCTTGTTTTTCTAAGGGCAAAGTGGCACTGAGCGACTACAAGGGCTCAATGCAAAGAGGCTGTTAAAGTTAAGATAAAGTTAGACAGCTGCACATGACATAGCGAGGCAGACAGTCCAGGTCCAGTAGTTTTTCTCCCCTCATACAATGGGAAGGTCGGCAGTGAGTTGGGGCAGCTGAAATTTAAAAAATCGGACTCTGGGGAACTACAATCATATTTTCATAAAACTGAAAAAAACATAATGATTCTGACAAATTGGTAATGATGGGCAGCCCTGCATACCTGAGAAGGCTAAAGATAGACTTATATATCTATCCTAAGATCAGGGCTGGGGCTGAAAGACAGCAGTTAGAGGGAGCCAGGAGTAGCAGTAGAAAGAGTCAGGAGTAAAGGAGAAAGGAACCCAGAGGAGGTCAGGAGTGATATGAGGAAGTGGAGATAAATCAGATGACAACAGGGCTAGAGAACAGGAAAGGAGGTGAAAGTAGAAAATTTATTAGATAAATTTAAAAAAATGCTAATTAATGTCAGGTTTCAAACCCGCGGCCTCTTGAAAGAGAGGTGCACATCATACTTCTGGACCATGACAGCCCCTCATCTTACACTTAAGGGCACAATCAATCAACATATGACATACTTATGCAGCAGATGCTTGACTTATATATGGACTAATGATTTGAGGCGTTTAAAGTCAAATAAACACACTCAACACTGGCATTCTCTAGCGTACATTAACTAAAAGTGTTACACTCCATCATTAACAAAATTTAGATCTTAAAGTTAAAGAAAGACTGGTTCACCACTGCCTGTCAGGGTCAACCCTGGATTGAGGGGACATAATCATACCAGTAGACAAAAATACTCAACAAAAAAACCTTCCACATCCGCAAATCAAACTCATGCCTTCTGCACGGAATGGTGAATATAACCTTACCCTTAGTGCTACACTACAGACACCATTTCAAAATGATTCTCTTTTCTTTGCTTTTATGCTAATTCTTTTCAGATTTCTTCTTGCAGAATTCTGCTGTTCCTTGTACCTGTAATTTTCTAAACCAGCTAAAAAAAAGTTCAATGTTTTCACCAGCAAATATGGATCTTAAATTACCTGCTGGAAAATAACACAAAAGACTAAACAGACAGGTCCATATATGATGATCAGAGGTCAGTGTCTCCTGTAAGCAGTAGAATTAATTAGCCTTAATTATCAGACCTGCTGCCCTACTGAACTTTTACTTTGGACGACCACTTGGTAAACACGATCAATTGATAATGGTAATCTGTTCACAAGGTTCTCACAAATTTAAAACTGGGAGATTTTTGAGCGACAAAATAATGAAACAATGACTTGTCAGGCAAGACCTTAGCATTTAATGACATGCTTGCAACATTCTATGAGCCGTACATAGTTCACACACATTTCATTTCCAGTCACACTATACAGTGCACACCTATTGTCTTACACAACATCCTTCACTTTTGAAAACATTTCCAGCATCTCAAATATGTCAAACCCAAGTCACTCCTCTCTATTTTCCTCTCAGCTGCTGACGTGCGTAATCTCTCACACCAAATGTAATTCACTCCCACTTCTAACGTCACAGATCAAAAGGTCCACCAGTTACAATCATTTGTCAAGAAGCCTTGTACATCCAAACCTTCCCCTGAGTGAGGCCATTGTTTTCCAAACGACAATCTTGTGGGAGTTCATAATCAGCTACGAGATGCAGAAATTTCTTCATGGGATGGTTAACGAATGGCAAACGATCTGGGTCTCCGATGAGCACTGTTGTATCAGGAGAAAGATGCTGAAGCCACCACACTATCATTTGTGCAAAATCTGGATCATAGAACATGTCCCCCATTAGAACAACATTCGCTGCTCCAGATGGTTTTGCACTGAGCAGGTTCTTAGTGTTTATATCCAACTTTACTGAGTTCTCTCTCATGTTTAGGTCAATGGCAACTGAAGCAACTGGGGAAGAAGAGAAATAACATATATTCACATTTAAGTTTTTAAATATCAATTGCCAATACTTTTTTGGGGGGTAAGTGTTTTTACAGCGCTCGTGCCAACACTTTACATATCATGGTGTAAATTCTCTGAACCATTTTCGCTACTTTAACAAAAAAAAAAGCAATTTGATGATTTGAAAGGAGGAATATTGGAACTTTGACAGACTTTTGAGGTGAAAAATAGAGCTAGATCTAGATCTAGATCTAGGCTACATTATCTACATTCTTCTAGATCTAGATCATTTGTGGGTTATTTTTTTGGCACTTTTTACTATTTTTAACTAAAGCTTGGAGAGCAATTTTAGTCTCTTCTTTCTGTGTTGCTTAGTTAGGGTCTAAGCTACTGTAGGCCCTACAATCTGTCTTGGTGGAGTTTGGACTTGGGGTTATAAAATTATTTCCTTTTTTTTTTTTGCAGGCCTTAGATATTATAGATTTCTTTTCTAAATATTTTTCAATTTTAAAGCATTTGATACTAGATCTAGAATGAAGAGTTCACCTACATGTTAATTTCTACTCCTTTGCAGGTGAGATCATGTATAAGGCCAATGAAACAATGTTCACAGACTTTTTTTTACCCCTTTGCAATTTAGGTGTATGCTAGAAAAGAAGTGTACATTGTACATCATTTGTCTACTCCTTTCATTTGCAGATGAGGTCCTTCTTGTTGAGGACTTTACCAAGAATAGAAAAAACAACTTACCTTTATGTAGTGTAGTCTGCCCACTTCTGTAAGAGGCAGATGACACTCTATCCAGTAGTCTCTCATTACAAAAATGATGACAACCGACTCATGACACACACAATGAATATATATTCATACCAGACAACATCACCGATGATTTTAACATGGGTAATCACCTGACAGTAGGACTTGACAATGTGACAAAACTGAAAGACCCCCACTTTCAACCTCACATCTCTGCCAAACAAATAATGTGAGGCATCGTGGTGAAATCAGGCACTTGTCAAAATAGTGAAATCGAAGGAGCGGGCAATTTTTTGCTAGTGTTTGACAATTTTTATGAAAATTTTGTTTTTTGGCTCAACGCCTTGTATGCCCCTTCAATCACAAATATATTGACTTCTCCTCGAGATTAATGGGTATTGTTTTCATTGAAAGCAAGACAAAAATAATTAAGCTTTCAGATGGTACCAATAACCCCACATGCCCAAAATTCGAAGGTCTGATCCGACCGCGTCGTGACACATTTATTTTTAATTAAGCCTTCCTGAGGATTTTATTGCTTTTGTGTTTCTTTTCTGTATTCAATTGCCAGTTCAGTGATGTGTGGTTTTATTTGTATAAATAAGGAATTTACGAGTATTTCTGATAACCCCCTTGATATCACGAAAATCTCAAAATTACTCTGGTTCTGAGGCAAAATAATGCACCTTTCCAATGTTCTCTTTTTTACCACACATTGTTACTTAATATTCATTTCCCATTGGTTTTCTGTGTTGATGTGATGTATTTTTGGCAAAATAACCTTTCAAATGATATTTTTCCAATTTTCAGGGGAGATAACCCAATAATTAAAAATTATTGTTTTGCCTCTAACTTGGCTATCTTTCCGTGAATTTTCATAAAAACCTGTACATTAGTACATTTTAAACTACTTTTTCATATTACAAAGAGCTCAGGAAAGTTTTGTGCTTAGTTTGACAATTATAGAATCTATACTTAATTTTTTATTCTAACTGCAGGGTTATGTAACAAATTGAGTAATCTGGGTATAAATCTCAGGTTTCCAGCTTTTTTTCTTCATATGTAAGCTGTTTGGGTGTTTTTCGGTGGATTGTGAATATTTTTGTGTTATACAGTAGTCTCCGCCTAAGATCCCACCGCTTACGATCCCGGTTCGCTTAAGATCCCACTGTTTTAAGAGAACAGAATTTTTACTATACAAAAGTCACCCCTAAGATCCCGCTCTGATTCACTCTGAAGGTCTACATTCGGCTAAGATCCCGCATTTCAGATCATAATTTGCGGAACAAAAACCCGGGCGGGACAGCCGATCAACCAAGTGTGAAAAGTTGAGATCAATAAACTGTCCGTCGCATCAAAGATCAGCCACTATCGTGAATGTGATCACATACACGTTTAACGTAAAACTCGATGAAGTGATACAATGTTTGCCCCAGACGGGCTCACACTGGGGTGTGAACTGACCGACACGTTTGTTTTCCCCAAACATCGCACTCACACCTGAGCTCGCCACCTAAACTTACATCACTCGCTGGGTGGGTAGGGCCTACACGTTCGCTCCAGGTGGGATCACATTGAACTGTGAACTCTTCCCTGACCATTGCAGCAGTAGTTGTCTCTACTCCCGAATTTGCTAGACAGACTGAATTTTAATTGGTGTGTTCACAACGTAATTGTGTGTAACGACAAAGGCGGTTGTGGGGGGGGGGCTCAGTCAGAGATGGAAAGCTATAAATTTTCGACAGGTAAAGGGGAGGGGCAACTGGATAAGCATAGATCTTGAGACTCATGATAGGATAATAAGGGAAAATGGCACTCCCCATCCCACTATGCACTGTGATAGGCCATCAAGGTTAACCACTCTTTGCACGCCATACGTCATAAACCCAACAAACGGTCACGTCAGTTCATTTTAGAGTGGAGGGAGACCATTTTACAGATAGTGAGCCTTAGCATGGGTCACCATACATTCTTCCCTGGGTCCGTCGGTTAAGATCCCGGTTCGCCTAAGATCCCGCATTTCCTTGCTCCCAAGCACCGGGATCTTAGGCGGAGACTACTGTATTTGTGTAGTATAATAATGTTATTTACAGAGAGATTTCAGTAAGCTTCTTCATTTAGTGAGAATCAGGGGGAGTTAACTTTGAAGGTCTCTTACGCACACTGTGATGAGCTGACGCTCATAAAATATGCATTTCTAGTATCCTGAAATGTTAAGCTTTCAAACAGTATATCATATGTCATGTTTTATAACACTTCATATTTGGTCAATTTTGGGAAATGCTGAGCACCCAAATTGTGAAACCTGCCATAACATTTAGGTGCTTGGTACATTCAGTCGATATGCAAGCCTTTATATCTTTATCTCTGCAAGAAATAGATTCTGTTTTAACTGACAAATGTTGAAGAGTCACTTTGAAAAGATATCTAACAAATTTTATATAACTGGAATATCATTTAAGTCATCAGTTCACCCATCCTGAGCATCAACATCTGGGTGTGTGGTTGCAGGACGGGGCATGGCCACCGGAGGAGGGGTGCCACTATTTGAAGTTTGTTGTGTAGACATAGGAGGGTCTATGTCAGCTATATTCTTATCATTTGGGGTGTAAATCTACGTTGTGTGATATTTGACGTTTGTGTGACGGGACCGGGAAGCATCGGATCATAGGTCTGAGCATGGGGAACACCCGATTCTAGATCTAGCACTATTTTCATCTTCACTTGAGTTAACGCCCGGACTGCTAGTGCCCCCTCCCCCCCCCCCCCCCAGTCAGTGCAGGCCGCCAGTCCGACCCCAACACATGCCAGAGTAGACACATGTGCGTGCCAACAACGCATGTGTTGGTATGAAAAAAGGCCGCTGATTGGTCACATGCAATCGGTTAAGTGAATGAATAATGGATCATGATGCAGGTGCAATGGATGGTTTCCGGGAATAGATAAAGTTCATTCTGGGAGAAAAATGAGCGAAGCCACGTCTGCGGGTGCTGTTCACCCTGAAGCGATGTCGTTGAATCCGAGCTTGCTGATTTAAGTGCTCGTTGCATCCGGGTTATTATTATTGATTTTAAAGAAGAAAAAAAACGGGGGATCTATCTCATCTCGTTGAATCCGAGTTCTCGTTGAATCCAAGCTAGTTAAATCCGAGTTCCACTGTATGAAGTTAATTAAAAAAGAATACCGTTTGATAATAAAGAAGATCATCTTTTAACAATTAAGTAAAGTCCACATGTTTCCTCATACATAATCACCTGGGTCGACATCATTGGCTAAGACATGGGAGGCACCAGACATCTTAGCTGCTATTGCAGCAGAGCCACAACCAGAGCCAATGTCAAGGACACACTTGTTTTGTACACACTTTGGGCGGTCAAGAATATACCTGAGTGAGGACAAAAAAGATCTGGATCAATGACAGAAAAAAAAAGATAAAAATTAGGCCATTATCGCTATAACAAGAAGTTCAGTTGAAAGTTTTCTCTTTGATTAGGGATTCTTGGGGGCCCCTCATGGTCTGAGGCAAGGCGTTTGCCTATCATTCAAAAGGCCCTGGGTTTGACCCCTGACAAGGCCGAAAAATGTGAACTTCTCTAATACTTCTCCTTTCCTGTTCTCTGGTCATTTTCTGTCATCTCCACTTTCTCTCTCCACCACTCTCACCCACTCCTGACTTTTTCCACTGCTACTCCAGGTTCCTCTCTACTATTGTCTGTCAGCCACACCCCTGATCTTAGGATGGAAAAGAATGCACATCTAGCCTTCTCAGACAAGGGCAAAAAACCCTTGGAGTTGGAGGTCGCGTGCGCAAGTTGGGCACATTAAAGATCCCTTGGTCATCCTGAAACTGATAAGAGATACCCCCATACAAAATTTTTTTAATTCCTTCCAAAACTTAAATGTATTCTAGACTAATTCTAGTCAGTACAAAAAACCCCCCAAAATAGAGAACCTTTAATATCGGAATATGGTTGCCTGAAGGCAAGAGGCTATGTAGGAAAAATGGTCACATTCGTAAAAATCAGATGCACTGCAGGTTGATGAACAACCAGTCGCCCACCCCTGAGATCTAGCATGGGAACGCAAAGAACAGAGGATTAGGCACCCCATCATATTTTGCTTCAGGAAAACCTTCAATATGAAAGAAATCACAATGTTGTAATTCACAGGATTGTTTTTACAGTTAACTCATTTACAGTACAGCTCAAAGGAAAAAAAGGTCCTGAATATGAAAGCCGTACTGCATCATTGAGGCAAAATTCCAGCAAGCAGTGCACCACTTCATAAGCACTGAAAAGACAGTGCATATTATATATTCCCTTATTATCAGAGCAATATTTTGTGAGAGAAGTGATAACATAAATCATAAAGAGCACATGTAGACTGAATCTGTTGTCCTGTATGTTCTGGGACACGAGAGGCATGAAAAGACGATTCGGTATTAATAAATATAATGTAACAAGCTTGAATTTTACTTTTAATTTCAGAGGGGTCGTTCTGTGGTGTGCTATAGCTGTCTCCTTCATACTTTCTGTTGTTTTTTTGTTCTTTGATAAAGAGTACACTTTGCATTAGAAAATAAAAGAAATACAGATAGGATGATGGATACCCAGACAGACTAAAATGAAAGACTTATTATTAAAATGTCTGGAGCTAGTGATTAAAAAAACCACCCAAGTTTCTTTTGACCATGGCCTGACATTTTGATAGTAGGTAATCCTGAGAACCAACCTCGTCAAAGCTTGGCCCCCTGGCCAATAAAAAGCCCAGAATGGATCATCAAAAGGGCTGGACTCTCCAGGGGACCTCCACAGATGACATTGTGGTGTAATCAGATGAAGTCCTACTTCAGGCGTTAGGTGAACTCGGGTGACCTTTGTGTGCTGTTTGACCATTGCTTGCAAAAACAGTCTATTCATAGATCTCTGTATGAGTTTCCAATAAAATCATCCTCATCTTTCAAAGCACTCTCTTGAAACCTGAAGAGTTATAGATGATAAACAACCACGATTTACTTCAATGCATCAATTTTCAACAGAAAAAACAAAAGAACAGAGATCACAAAGAGAGGCAAAAAATAAAAACTCACCAAAAGAAAGAAACATGCTTTACATTATATCCTCCTTTCTGTAATATTGTTCAGTTTGAGGGTAGAAAAAATTGTCAGACAAGACAGAGGTAATCTGTCACTTTCTCAATCCTAAAATGTTACACAATCACCACTACATTTACTATGTAATATCACACTGGTTTTTTATTCCCATTTATAAGATAATGTCCCAAGAAGAGGAAAAGATGAAGCAACAATGATCAACATACCATGTAAAGTCTGGTTGTTGTAACTTAAACAGAGTAAGCATCGACTTGAACTCACAGACAGCGATAGGGATCCACATGCTTCATCATGTCTAAACATAAGACAAGATCACTCCTGAACCTTCGTGGCACACACATGAGAGGAAGCGCCCACAAAAAACTGCTCCTCAAATAATCTAAACAGATGCTAGAAAACCGTAAAGAAGCACTCCGTCCATATGTATCTGACAGTTGTCTTTCACGAATTCATAGTTGAACCAATCTGTAACGGAATATAATATAATGGTCATTCAGATTACAGAAAGAAGTCAAAGTACTCAAAGACCATTATTAATATTATAAACAGAATGCCACTATGGATAGGGTGTGATTTATGGTCACACACTAGACTTGACAAAGCCAACAAATGGTTCAATATAGATTCGTAAGCCTATTATTTATAATCTTAATTTTTGTCTTTCAATATATTCATCAAAATTATTTCTATCATGGGAGCTTCTTAACATTAACAGAACACGCCATGTTTCTATTATCTTCTTCTTCTCGATCGCATCACACTTGAAGTCCGGTATCTGTCATATATTGGGCCGTCCTGCTCAGTTCACCTGGCGGCCCGTATAGCTTCTCTTGTAGCGTCAGTGGGGTTGGCCACGTTTCCTGTCTCAGGGCCCTGTGTGTCTTGCTGTGCTGAAGGATGTGTTCAACAGTTTGGGTTTCTATTATCATTATGGGAGCTTTCTAAAATTAACTGAACACACCACACTCAGTCTGAGGAAGGGTTCTTGGAAACCTTGTTTAGCAAATGACAACTATGGGCAGGTTTTGAGTCCGAATTGTGGCCAAAATATTGACCAAAGCTATGTTGGACAAGGACGGCTTTGGAGTAAAATGGAGAGGTGACACTGAAGCTGACCTAAATTAAGTTTCGATACAAGTTTGGTAGGTACGTGTTTCTGTAGATTAAAAATTTTTTTTACATTCAATAAAATTAATCTATGCATGCACGTTATTAATCGTAGCACTTATTTAAAAGTAATTGCACATCGCGAGACTGATGTGACATACACACAAGGACGGGGGTACTCACCAAAGTCCTCCTTTTTCTTCTTCTTTTTTTTCTAAGTGTTTTACAGCGCTCGCAACTACATAAAGGTCATGTGAGCACATCATCATCATTGCCTTTCTCACCCAGCACCAGGGTATAGGCCATGGACAAACACCTTCCACTTTTCTCTATCCTGGGCTAGCCTCTTGTTGTTACTCCATGTCTTCCCACTTTTCTGTACATTGATTTCTGTGATTCTTCTCCAGGTTCCACGAGGTCTTCCCCTTGATCTCTTGCCCTGTGGGTTCCAATCCAAAACTTTCTTTGTTATGCAGCTGCCTGACTTCCTGAGAGTATGTCCAATCCATCGCCACCGCCTTATTCCTACCTCATCTCTGACTGGGACCTGTCTTGTTTTTCTTAACACTTCCACATTGGTGACCCTGTCTGTTCATCTGATCCTCAGTAACTTTCTTAGACACCTGTTCAAGAAAACCTGGACCCTCTTTATACAAGCCTGTGATGCGTTCCATCATGCCTCACATCCATACAACAGGACCGACTTCACCTTTGAATTGAAAATCCTCAGCTTTGTTCGAAGTGATATAATATCTCAAGTCTTCCAAATCCTATCCAAAGATATGAAAGCAGCCTGTGCTTTTCCAATGCGGGACTTTATTTCAGCACCTGTTCCTCCCTCTCTGTCAATTATGCTCCCAAGATAGCAGAAGGATGTGAGCGCATGGGAAACAATAAATATTTTCAATTGGTAGGAAATTTTGAATTCTGCCTGGGTGGTGGCCTAACTAGTAGGCGTACTTATCGATCTTCGGACCACCAATGAGGGATCTTTACAATAATGCGTGCGCGACCTTCACATGGGACCTCCGAGATTTTTCTTCCTTGTCCGAGAAGGCTAGGTGCAGATCTTTAAATCCTACCAAAAGACCAGGGGCGTGGCAACAGCAAGGCTGCAGAAAAAGAGTCAGGAGCCCAGATAAGGGGGCAAGGGGGTTGGGGCAGAAAGTGGAGACGAAAGCAGACGACAGGACATTGTTATAGAGAGCAGGAAAGGATCTGAAAGGAGAAAATTTTAGAGAAGAAAATGTTCCTGTCGCTATCCAGATTCGAACCCGGGACTTATTGAATGAGAGGCGAACCTTGCCTTATAATCTCTAGGCAAGAGAGCCCCCAGAGTCTCTTTGTAAATGAGCTATGGTAGGCTATAGCCTTACTATAGTGCTCTATATTAAATTATCACTTTATTCCTCCTATTACGTAGAATAGGCTAGAAAATAATATGAGAAAAAGCAGAGACAGTTGAGACCCCTCCGGGGCAGTGCCACTGACTGACTGTAACGTAACTGTAAGTGTCTTTAGGCCATTCCCAAAGGGGGGACATTTCTCGTTCAAGCACAGTAGAACTGTAAATGGGCTGATTCATCATGTCACGCTCATGAATAACTGTGCCTGATCTGCATTAGGGAACTGCTGCTTTTTCTTTCCTAATCCCTACTATTGTCATTTTTCTACAAGACTTCTTTTGAATGTTTGTCACTCTTGTGACCCGCTATTTTCGGGGTGCCTTGATAGTCGAAGCAGACCTTATATATGCTGTGTTGAAGCTAGAGAGATGAGCAGAGTTGGTCTGATTCCCTGTAAGGACTTCTCTGTTGACACCCACCCCTTGGCGCTCATATAATGACCTTATATTGTTTGCGAGCGCCCTAAAACCCTTTCCACTAATAAAATAAAAGATAGATATCTAGTTGACAGAAAGACTCTCAGACTCTCTAGAGAGATTGTTGATCGCTGCATTCGTCGAACATGGAGCTAATTCATTCGTCGGTGTAGGCCTTGGAGAGGGAAGGACTTCCCTAACGAGCGACCACCCCATCAAACACAATAAAGAAGAGGCCTAACCCTAACCCTACCCCGAGATCTAGATCTACCCCTCAATTCTGCTCTGTCTCATTGACTCTTACTCATAGTGGTCGCTCGTTACGGAAGTCCTCCCTTGGCTGGTGTAGGTTACGAGGTAAAGATAGAGTGTCTTTAAAAAAAAACGACAAACAATTAGTATTACGCCTCATAAATAAATTACTAGATCTAGAACTAGATCTAGATCTAGATTTAGATATAGATCTAGAGTCTATAGATCTCTAGACTAGATCAAGTAGATCTAGATTTATATCTAGATTCTAGATCATGGAGATCTGGATTCACCGACGACTTATCCAAAACAAACTCAATTCTGGCGGACACCAGAGCAGTTCAGGGCCAACCAACCTGGTCCAGTTCGACTCCAAAATAAAGATTGGTCATGGAAAAACCCCTTTCGACATTGCACCTCCGTGAGCGCAGTTGAGGTTGAGTTGGGTTGGAGAAGGCCAAATTACACACAGTCATTTGAGTCATCCAGGACCTCTGGCTCTCCTCCACGCCTAGCCTAGGCCCTATCTCTCGAATCTCTCCTCGCTCACTCGAGTCAGCTGTTCTTGGGCCCACGTCTGAGCCTTGGCCCTAGGAGGCTAGCCTACGGAATTTTCCATTCATACGCTTCCAACGTAACCCGGAAGCATTCGTATTATTTTGAACCGCGCCAAAACCGGTTCGAACTGCCTTCGTTTCCTTTTGATCTAGGCTAGGTCTGGATTCGTCATTGTGACAAGTTTCCTTCAATGTAAGTAACGTTCTCAATCGTACCCTCATCTTAAACATCAGTTTGGTTTGTTGTGTTAGTTCTTGAGAATTATTTTCATGAACTTGTCTGTGATAGAATATTTAAAAGATTGTCCATACTGGAGAATACAGTTTGATTTTATGATGTCGAATGGACAAAGAACCATTTATCGATAAGGAATTAGCGGGACTTGTGCCAAAAACCCTTTCTCCTTTACAACCTACGTTATAAGTCTCAGTGTAGGCTTACTTTTAGGCCTAGGTGTAGTACTTTTTCAGCGGACTTGTAGATACATGGATTATTAAAGTGTACGTGAGGTCTGGAACTTGCAGTCTAGATCTATGCTAGGCCTAGTCCTAGCTAGACAAGAGAGGCTAATCTGACTAGAAATAGGCCAAGATGTTACCTCTAGTCTCTAGCCTCTAGATCACCCGCGGTGAGAATAGAGGTGGCCTATGGAGAAACAAAGAGTACACCTCTGCCGTGATACTGTGTGTCGTGAGAGGTGACTGCAAAGGTCTGGTCGCCCGAAAAGTGCCAGTTTGCGGAGGGCCAACTAGGCTACCCAACCCTGTAAAAAATAGTCTAGATCTCTAGATCTAGATTATCTAGATCTAGTAAGTTACAGAAACACGGACAAACAGTTTTTTATTTTTCGATCTTGGGAGACAGAGGAACTGCATCAGCAGGAACAATAAAGGACAGCGAACAAAGCCGAAAGGACTCTTCTGACCCGGAACCTTCTCTGTCGAACAAGTACAAATCTCTCCGGATTGCATCATAGAATGTTCGCACTTTGTATGAAGCAGGAAAGAGTTTTCAAAGACACTGCACTTACTAGGAGTCAGCGAAACACTCTGGATACAGCCTGGGCGCTTTTTCGGTAGTTCCCACCCCCCTTATTTGATAGAGCCTGACCTACATCTAGATCTCTATACGTTTGATTCGCGGCAAGCTAAGATGTCAAACCTAACAACTGCAAAACATTAAATTGTGGTAAAATTCAGGGGGGCATGCCCCCCTGAAACCCCCACCTTGTTTTTATTAGGTCAGGGGGGCAAGCCCCCCTGAAACCCCCCCTACTCTTGGGGCCAAAACCGGCGAATAACAAATGCGGGGTGGGAACTACCGAAAAAGCGCCACAGCCTGGACAGAAGCAGCTCAGCTCGGGTGAACAAGTATTGTAATCTGGGAGGGAAGACAAGTACCATGCGAAAGGAGTGGGAATCATTTTGAATAAGTATGCACAGAAATCACTTACACAGGATGGGAACCACACTGGGAAAGAATCATCCTGGTTTCATTCACTATAAGGAGCAAGAGTATCAACATGAAATATAGTCCAAGTCTACACCCCAACAAATGATGCTTTGGATGAAGACAAGGATGCCTTTTACAGCCAGCTCCAGGGGGTCATCGACAAACTACCAAGGAAGGATGTCAATGTCCTAATGGGAGATGCCAGTGCCAAGATTGGTCGCGACAACGTGGGGTATGAAAGAATTATGGGACAAATGAATGAAAACAGTAAGCGATTCGCAAATCATGTATCTTTTTTCTCTACAGATAGTACAGACATGGCACAGACAGACCAGGACGTTCCCTCTTTCAAAGTAAGTTGTCCCAGATCATTGCGTGTATGGATGGCTGTACTGCATGAGTCCAAATTAGCAAAGAGAGTCAATAGAGTACAGTGGCGTAGCTGCCAAACAGTAACCTGTTACACTACTCAGAAATGTATTCAGTATGTTTTTAGGTCAGTCAGTCTTGAGTACGTACATATACTTTATAGTATACGTAGCCTACTTTAAAAAAATGTAGATTGTATGTTTTTTCCATTGGCTATTAAGTTCACAAACTTTTGAGCAGATTTAGGTTCAATCGTACGTGTGTTTTTTCTAGTTTGCCATATGGAAGTGGCTTTTCTCAGGGGTGAGAATAGCCTGTGACTCGCTATTCTCACCCCCTCAGGTGTGCTAGATATAAGAAGACCTATGGCTATAGCTTATAGCAGACACACACAGAACAGTACACAAAGAATAACTTATAAGGTTGTGGAGATCAGTTTTAGATTTAGTTTATTTAATGGGCTGGGTTTTAGGCCATTTCACACCATGAACAGCAGACAACAATGAGAAAAAAAAAAGAAAAAAAACTAGCTACACTAACAGTAGATATAGATTCTAGATTTATGGTATGCAAGATAGAAATGTCAAGAGAGAATCACTGATACCAACCGGTCCTCACCCAACCACATGCGGTAAGCCACCTAGGGCCTATGTGATTTTATCGGCCCGCGAGAGGTCTGGGGAGAGTCCTTGCCTCATGCCCACACTGGGGGGTGGGGGGTGAGAATACCGCATCATGAGCTATTCTCACCAGAAAATGCCTACAGGTAGCCTTGCCATATAATATATGAATTCTAAATTAGTTGTGGTTTTTTTCCTCAGTTGGTCTTGGTGGGTGATGGGGGTGTTGGCAAGACCACATTTGTCAAGCGTCACAAAACTGGAGAATTTGAAAAGAAATATGTTGGTGAGTTGTGTCCTTCAGCTTTATGAATTTTGGCAGAAATAAAATTGTGCATATTTTCATTATCCTGTGAAAAGTTTTGGTTCCAGAAGTCTTCGCAGATGTCTGCACAAGTGGTGTGTTACATACATCTGTATGGTTTGTATTCTGTGCTGTTCATGGTAAACCAATAAAGGCTGATTTAAACCAGGGGATGGCAGCCTTGGCTTTCTTGTGCAAGCAATTGTTGTTTTGAATTATTATATTTTCTTTGAAATGAGGTGTCAGTTGCTCTTGGTGCATACCACACACACTCATGTTTTAAAACGGTGCTTGCCGATCAGGGTGGCATCTCCTACTGTTTGATGGTTGTTCAGGATGCCCTAGTAAGGACAGGTATTGTTTAATGCCTTGTGTAATGGAAATTGTATATCAGCATGTTGGTGGGTGGTTGGCGGGTGCTCTGGTGTGGTTTGCTTCTTCTTTCCTATCAAACATCTATCGTCCTTATCTCCCCTTCTTCTTTTTTATGTTTGTTACTCTCTTGTAACACCTCTAATCTTCTGGTGCTCATATGACCTTCTGCAGTTGCAAGCGCCGTAAAACCCTCTACTAGAACTAAAAATCAGTATGTTGGTTGGTGGGTGGCACGAAAATTTTTGCGTCTTTACACTGCACTCATGGGGTGGCGATCAGCAAAGGTGTGATATGGCAACAAAACATATTTGCACTTGTTATAGTTTCTTCTCTGAATGGTTTGTATGACCTCAGATCAAAAATCGGTTTGCCTACAACAACTGGAGTAAAAAAAATCTGAAGAATTTCCAGTGCACTTAGCATGAGCTTTGCTTTACACTTACGCCATGAGAATTCGGGTGCGCTCTGTCAGTCTTTAGTTCCTATTCCTTTTTTTTAAAAATGAATATGCGATCATCACGTTCAATTTTCTCTATGTTGTGAGAATTTCGTAATAGTTTGGGTATTTTTGCAGAGATACCGGTATAGTAAGTTACTCATGTAGCCCATATTTTCATCTTGGACGTGGGAATGCACTGCGTAGGTGGACAGTGATAAAGGTGACAAAAGTGAGTGCTGGCTATGAGAGGGCGCTTTGCGGAAAGGGACGAGGTAAGCTGCAGTGGTCAGCTTCTGTTTTATTTCTCTTTCAGCCACACTGGGAGTAGAAGTACATCCTCTTGTTTTTCACACTAGCAGAGGACTGATCAAATTCAATGTGTGGGACACAGCAGGTCAAGAAAAATTTGGTGGACTCAGAGATGGTTATTATATTCAAGGTGAGTGAAAACAATTATGATTGAAATTGCCACTCCTTGACAAGAGAAAAGGTGTTGTCTTAACCCTCTGCGTGCACATCATCACGACCAGGTCGTGATGACTCATTCCTCCCTTCCGTGCGCATTGGAACCACCGGTCATGATCCAACTTGAGTGTAGAAACTATACCGCTGGCATGGTAATAGCCATTTTGTAAACTGCTGGTGACTACAGCCCACCGGTGCAATGTTTATTAGTGCCGCTGGCCGTGCATTTCGCAGTCGGGGATCGGTTGGGAGTTTTTTATAGGCAATTTTCTGGGATATTGTTTAGTTTTCAAAATGTTGGATTCGTCGGCTGATATAGACTCAGATTTTTACCCAACATTTTTCTGGAATCGGACCACTGTGATAGGGAGTAAGAAGGATTAGGTCCTCAAATAAAAGATTTAGATCTACGTGTGAATGATGGGGATATCATGTCGTAGACCTAGATCAGAGAGGGTTTACAGTAATAGAGAGGTGACACTCGTGGCGGCGCTCCATAACAACAGTGCATTGTTTCGCGTATCGCCCGGCGATGCTCAGGGATGCTGTCATGTCATGATAAAGTGTAGTACTGTCTGTAGTTAGTTCACTAGGTTACTAGGCCTTTAAAGAAAGGAGGCCTGTGAATTCTATCGCATATTTTAGGCTACTCCCCTGCCTCCCTCGGCCATAAATAGTAAGACTTGTTTTTAGCTTAAGTTGACATAGGCACCTACATTCTAATTAACAAATAGACGCAGATTTCTTTTTTCTTCGTCTCTATAGATCTGGGGGGGAAAATCCCCATAATTAAAGGAATAATCAGTTTAATTTTCAGCAAATCTACTCGTTCTCCAGTGTCCCTCTGTCATCTCTCTCCCTCTCTGTCTGTCTGTCTTTTTCTCTCTCCCTCTCTTTTTCTCTCTCCCTGTCTCTTTTTCTCTCTCCCCCCTCTCTCTCTCTGTCTACCTGTCTGTCTGTCTCTTTCTTTCTTTCTTTCTTTCTCTTTTTCACCCCCTCTCGCCCTGTCTATCAGCGTCTGACTGTCTGTTGGTTTTCTCTGTCTGTCTGTCTCTCTTCTTCTCCCCCTTCTCTCGCTCTGTCTAATGAAGCCTTCCTGAGGATTTTATTGTTTTTGTGTTTCTTTTCTGTATTCTATTGCCAGTTGAGTGATGTGTGGTTTGTGGTTTTATTTGTATAAATAAGGAATTTACGAGTATTTCTGATAACCCCCCTGATATCACGAAAGTCTCAAAATTACTCTGCTTCTGAGGCAAAATAATGCACCTTTCCAAGGGTTAATGTACACAGTGTTCTCTTTTTTACCACACACTGTTACTTAATATTCATTTCCCATTGGTTTTCTGTGCTTATGTGATGTGTTTTTGGCAAAATAGCCTTTCAAATATTTTTCCAATTTTCAGGGGAGATAACCCAATAATTAAAAATTATTGTTTTGCCTCTAACTTGGCTATCTTTCTGTGAATTTTCATAAAAACCTGTACATTAGTACATTTTAAACTAGCTTTTCATATTACAAGGAGCTCAGGAAAGTTTTGTGCTTAGTTTGACAATTACAGAATACTATACTTAATTTTTTATTTTAAATGCAGGGTTATGTAACAAATTGAGTAATCTGGGTATAAATCTTAGGTTTCCAGCTTTTTTTCTTCCTATGTAAGCTGTTTGGGTGTTCTTCGGTGGATTGTGAATATTTTTGTGTTATATTTGTGTAGTTTATGTGATTTACAGAGAGATTTCAGTAAGCTTCTTCATTTAGTGAGAATCGGGGGGAGTTAACTTTGAAGGTCTCTTACGCTCACTGCGATGAGCTGACGCTCATAAAATATGCATTTCTAGTATCCTGAAATGTTAAGCTTTCAAAAAGTATATCATATGTCATACACTTCATATTTGGTCAATTTTGGGAAATGCTGAGCACCCAAATTGTGAAACCTGCCTTATGCCTCAACGTACAACACTGAAATTAACAAATAAAAAAGATGATAGGTTGAAGAAGACATTGTGAGAAGTACGTAAAAAAAAAAAAGATATACTCTTTTAATATAAAGGCTTGAACTTACCTTATTTTCAACTCCTTGTAACTCCGAACACACACAACTGATCCCGAAGTGGAAAACGCCATAATACGCACCTTTCTTTTCTCTAAAATTTGATAGGCGGAAGTAATCCATAAATTGAAAAGAACACTATAAACAAAACAAATAGGTACCCCCCCTGACGGGGCCCGATTTCTCACAAAAAACGCGGCGGCCGCCGGCTAACGAAAATCTCAGGCCGCGTGGGCCAATGTCCAAGTGCCTAACAATAGTCTCTGCCTAAGCTTTGTTTCCTTAAAAATTTGGTGGCATTAAGTGCGATACTTTCTGAGCTGTAACGGGGTAGGTCTCCCCTGCTTTGCAATAGAATATTTTATTATTTTGATTTGGTGCTTCCACTCTCCCGTATTTTTGCGGAAACCCGTTCTTTCTGCCAGTTCCGTACTTGTTCCTCCGCCATTATCAACGTCCTCCGTAAAAAGCTGCGACAGTGTAGGACTACCGAAATTCCGTGGCAAAAGATTCGCTCTCGTATCGTCTAGTACTAGTATAAGTTACGGATATTTTCAGTAATTCTCTCGGCAATAAGTTAATGTTATAGAAACCTGCCAGATTGCGCATTTCCTGCAATCGGTCATTATTCCTCTATACAGGGCTGCCTAAATCTACCGATTTTTCCGGTAGATACTGATTTTGGACATGTTCTACCGCCATACCGATAAGGTGTCAAAACTAACGGATTTTCTATGGGTGCTGAAAGAATAAAAAGAAAAAAATCTGCAGTGTGTCCAAAAACTTCCGTTCTTTGTTTTTACGGAAATCCGTACCTTCCGAAAGTTTCGTACTTGCCGCATCATCGTATAAACTCCATGTGTTAAGAGAAAGAGATCAGCACCTGCTTCTGTAACTTTTCATATATTTACAGCAACTCTCGGCATTAATTTGTATTGGAAACTGCCAGATTTCGCATTTCGTACACTCGACCATTATCTGTCTGTGCTGTTCGGTTGGCCATAGTTTTTCACGTGGATATCGGCTAAAATCTTGTCTACTCATGATAGATAATCTTCCTCCTTCCTTTCATTCATTCTTTCTTTCTGTCTATCTTCGGGTTTTTCTGCAGCTGGAAAATCTGCATACAATTCATGTATCTAGAAAACAAATGTGAATGTAGAAAGAAAATCGGCATCGAAGCAAAACATTCTAATATGTCTTGGTCTAGAGAATTGGTCAGTACCAAATGAGGAGTCTATGCAGGGGGGCTGCTGGAATTATTACCCAAGAATCTGGGGGGGGAATCGCTGAGACCCGAGAAAATGCACAAAGTCCTCAAAACCAAATCTGAAAAGGCTACTGAGTTCATATTTTACCGGTTGCGTTTGTGATATTACGTTCGGCTTTCCCCAGTCCGAGCGAGAGTACGTTCCACGCGAACAAGCGGCTATTGTGGCAAGCGGATGTGTAGGTGTAATACTGAGACTCCGTCTGGATAATAATAAAAATCTACTTTCACTTTCATTACCGCTCAGAATTGTCCGATGATAGTTTGTTGACGTTAGATTTACAGTTAATAAAAATTTGTATCATGCAGTTTGTGCATAAAGAACACTGTCGCCGTACAAATTAAATCGATATTCTCACTGATGTCACTATAATGACCCCCCCCAAAAAAGAAGAAAACAAGCGTCCTCCGATTTCCAGGTTGTCGGGCCCGTCATTGTGACCGGTCAGTGAACCTGTGAGAGTTCGTGAGTAAGGGACCGGCCGGTGGTTGTTGGGGAAAGCCTAATCAAAGTTTATTCAAAGTAGGAGCGTTGCAAGGCGTCGGAATTGAAGAGAGGTGTTTGACTCAATAAAGTCTACGGCAGCAGGAAAAGGCCGCAGTGCAAGAAACTGATGCTAAAATAAAAACGATAAGTGGAAGTGGTTATGACATTTGACAATCGAGTGCGTAAGGAACATCAGAGCACAGGGTTGATGATTACATGAGGTTGGTGTTCCCTGATTTGTCAGTGATGACAAATTGAATAGTGGCAATGAGGAAATGCTATTTTTAACCCTCGGAAAGCTCTATGTTGGATGCCTATGCATCATGGTTGCTTGTTGCTGATTAAAAACTTTTACTGTGATTTAGCATTTTGAAGAAAAAAAATCAATACTTAATCCATGATTATGCAGTGATTCACTGATTGCCAGGTTTTCAGCATCACTACATCCCATGCTCTCACAGTCTTTCCAGCTCCGGCTCTCAGTACACGCTCTCTTTTATTTTCTCGTTTTGCTGTGCCGTAAGGTTTTATAAATATATTTTGTCTTGAATGCTTTTTAAAATCCATGATTGCTGAAAACACACGTGGTTTTGGCAGTTGATGTTTAATCACCCTGCACTCAATTCCAGATTCAATACTGAATGATAGGTGCCTTGAACGATAGTCCATAAATCATTTTTTTTAAAACAAAAAACTCCCCTCATTTCATACACACCGTTATCTTAACTTGTGCACACCGAAACACCCCCTTCACCTCCCCACATATATAAACACAAGCGAGAACACGCATGCACAAACAAGTTTTCAAAATATAATCACCCAATATCACGGAAAGCAAGCACGTTCAGTGAGGCAACGATCATCTTTTTTTTTCTTCTTTGTCTTTGTACTACCTGATTTTGGGGCCAAACTACCTGAAAATGACCCTGAATCTACCTGAAATGGGAACTTTGAGGTAGGCAGCCCTGCGCTATGCCCCATGCATTCATTGTGGGTTGGTCAGCGGTTCATTTTTACCTTTGGATTGATCAAAATCTGGCGAACTTTTTGAGCCAATTTCCTCCTTTCTATCATTCACTCATTCCGTATGTCCGTCTTCGGATTTTTGCCCTCTGATCTAATTCCTTATTCTTTGTCTCTGGTTAGGGAAGTGAAGGGATTCTATTACAGCTTGGTGCTAAAAATGGTTCATTATTAGATAGTTGTTTGGGACACGTGCTGAGCAAATATCCCAAGTATGCATGGGACCAGGTATCAGTGAGTTGAGCTTTCCTAAATTTGAGAATGTATTTATTTGAAAGCTAATGAGCCCGTGATGATTACATGTGTCTGATTTCATACTGAAGCAGTTCATGTCCCTCTAATCTGAGGCTAAATTGTGCTGTATTAGTGTGCATATATATATTTTCCTGTCTTTATTATTTTTTATTTTGCTTCGTAAAAGGAATAGTCTGGCACCAAAAAAAATTGAAATCACGAATAGCTCATACCATTTTCCATTTCCAACAAATATCTCTTTAATTTTTTTGCTTATGGTTTTAATCCAAATCATGTATGCTTCAGAACACATGGTCAATCCCTGGCGAGTTCTGGCTGTGCAGTGAAATGATTTTTTGTGTATCTCAGGTCAGTGTGCCATCATTATGTTTGACGTTACGTCCCGTGTCACCTACAAGAATGTACCCAACTGGCACAGAGATCTGGTCAGAGTGTGTGAGAACATCCCAATCGTTCTATGTGGAAACAAAGTCGACATCAAAGACAGAAAAGTCAAAGCCAAGACAATTGTCTTTCACAGGAAAAAGAATCTTCAGGTATATATAAACAGTTGATTGAATATTGGTTTTAATTAACGGCATGGTTTGTTTGTTTTTTAACATGGTTTGTTTGTTTTTTAATCAAAAGTTTTATAGGCATGATACAGTGGAATTCGGATTCAACGAGATGAGATAGATTCCCCGTTTTGTTGTTTTTTTTCTTCTTTAGACCTGCATGTTTGCCGACAATCGCGACCCCGACCCGCGAACCGGCCGATGCTATCGCTAGGCCCACCTGTATTAGTCAATGTTCGAAGTGCGAGGCCTGGCCGTGTGCCAGCGACCCCTTTTTCTCCAAGAAATAGGCGAGCTATGACAAATATTAATATTGTCTCAAAACTCACCGAAAACCGCCACATTTTTACGTATAAACGACTTCATAACTCAAAAAGTAGGATAGCTATGACAAATCTGAAAGCAGGACTAGATTCTGCACTAGTAAATGTACTAAGTTGCCAAGTTTAATTTAAATACTCCGAGAACTCACCAAAGAACGTCCCATATTTTGGGGTTTTTCAATATAAAAGTGTACCAAAAATTAATTGATTTAAAAATTCGTAACTTTTTTGTTTATTGATGGATTTCAAAAATTCAAAAAGTTCCATGCTCTGTGGAGATAGAGCTACAAAATGCAGCTATTTGCAAACACTTTCTGACAAAAAAGGTTTTTCGTGGTCATTGCTAAGTTGGGCGTTGAATGTCACAGATACTAACGCGTTAGTCTTTTTTTCCCTTGGCAACTGATCATTTTTACAATGAATAAGCTAGTTTTGACGTAGATCTGCGTAATGAGATGTGCGCAGGTCTACGGAATTCTAAAGTTGCCGTATGCTGGGCTCTACACAGCAACACAACTGTTAGGTAAACAATCGAGATGACACAGGTGTGTGCATTTGAACGAATCAGTCTCTTTTTTTACACGGCTCATAATATGCAGGCATTTCAGGGACTACTTGTGACTTCTCTTTATACATTACTTGCTCAGTTGCCTGTAATTATCTACACAAAACCTCATGTTTGCTATAACGAACACTCGCATTCAACGAAATTTTAGGCCAGGCTCTGCGACCTAGTTGAATCCGAGTTCCACTGTATTTTATGCTTCCAATCTTTGGTATTTTTTACAGAAATCTGTACATTCCAAAAGTTTCACACTTATCGCCGGTCATGTTAGCTCCATCTGTTTAAAAATATCCCAAAACAGATGGTTTAAACCTCCTGTTATTCTGTAGCAAAGGATCTGTGCTTTCCTTTGTTGGATATGTTTTAGAAACTTGCTAGATTGCAGTGTGAAATTTCTAAAATGTGATCCACAAATAAGCGATAGCCTTCTTGTGGAATCCTTTGTGGTCCAAAATCGATAAGAGTTGGCTCCAGCCGCCATTTGGGCATTATTCAAGAATAATTCCTATCAAACTGAAAATGTTTAATGTGTCCCGCGCGCTCATATGACCTTGTGCAGTTGCGAGCGCCATAAAACACTTACCGAAACAAACATCTGTTCAGCTTTTGCTGGATACTCTTTTGTGAGGCTGGTATTTCTTTTCCTGTTTGGCTTTTTCAAAGGTGTCTACTTGGTTTATTTCTGTGATTGATATTGTCTAGTTACCCACTGTAGTTAGGTTGACAGAACATGTCCGCTTAAAGGAGCTTCTATTGTCTTTGTTGATTAAAAGCAGAGTGAATTAGCCAAAAGGATGATGATGACCACTTTATTTGTGCTGCTGAATTTTTAACATTTTCTCTTTGGTTTTCCCCCAGTACTACGACATCAGCGCTAAGAGCAACTACAACTTTGAGAAACCTTTCTTGTGGCTGGCCCGCAAACTTGTCGGAGACCCCAACCTGGAATTCATTGAGATGCCTGCCCTTGTACCACCAGAAGTGCAAATGGACGCTGCCTTGGCCCGCAAATACGAGGAAGAATTCAGAGTGAGTTTCTGTGTATCTTTAGCAATATCAGTCACTTTCTGCACGTCAGCCCGGAAATTTGGCTGAAACAGCATAATTTTTGGGGCATTTCTAAGTTTAATTTTACGGGAATACATCAATAAAACTTTGGTGACCAATTAGAAAAAAGGCGTAACCTAATAACCTGGGGCTCGCCCCTAAGATCTTGCTTTGTGGTTCTACTTTCGGCTGTTGTTTTTATCGATCCAGCTACATCTAGGCTCTTGCCGTTTTGTCCAATGTAGTGATAAGTGCAGGTTTGTTGTAATATTCCATAGAGTGTTATCAATGTTGGATCTCAGAGAGAGAAGTGTAGCTCTGATGTAATTTAGGGCTAAGAACCCGCATTTCAGACCATAATTTACAGATCAAAAAGTCGGGCGGGCACAGCTACAACTTCACTCCTGACGAGATCAAATTGAACTGCGAACTCTTCCCTGATTATTACAGCAGTTGTGTCTATTCTTGAATTTGTGAGTCAGACTGAATTTTAATTGGTGTGGTCACAACATAATGGTGAGTAACAACAAAGGCGGGGGAGCTTAGTCAGTGATCAGAAGCTATAAATATTGGAACGGTAAAGAGGAGGGGTAACTGGATACGTGTAGATCTTGAGATTCATGATGGGATATAATAATGGGATATAATAAGTCTAAATGGCTTGCCTCATGCCATAGTGATTAGTTATCAGAGTTGACCACTCTTTGCTCGCAATTTGTCATATACCCACCCAGGGTGGGTCAGTTCATTTTAGAGTGGAGGGAGACCATTTTACCGGTTGCGGGCCTTAACATGGGTTACAGTAGTTTCTTACCTTAGTGCTTCAGGTAAGATTCTGCACTTTCCTTGCTCCTAAGCACTGGGATCTTAGGCAGAAACTTTAATCATGAATTCAGAGATGCCAACCAGTGCGGTTTTACATATGTTAGTACGATTTTTTGCCGAAAATACGCGAATATGACTTTTCATGAAAAAATACGCATCCTGGAATTAGAAAAATATGAGATTCAGCTTGGGCGAGTGATCCTAATTATCTCAAGTCCCATCTTTTGTCAAAATAATCTCAGTATCGCAAAACTGGAATATTTGAAAACCAAGTCCGATAAGGTCAGTAAGTTCAATTTTCGCGGTCGCGATTGTGATATTATATTCATTCACCCTTTCCCCATCCGAGAGTACGTTTCACTTTCACGCGGACAGGCGGTAGGCGGAAGTGTATGTGACACCGAGGCTCGATCGGGAAAATCAAGATCTACTTTCGCTTTCGTTATCACAGAGAAGTTTGCCAGCGGACGCAACATTTGTGACATGCAGGTTGTGCAGTATAAACACTGTATCGCCGTGTGAATAAAATTTAATCAATACTCGGACTCGTCTATGTGCTAACACTTGTGGGAAGAAAAGAAAATACAAGCGTCGTATGATTTTTAGATTATCTGGCTCGCCATCGTGACCGGTCAGTGACCGTGTGAGCAAAGACCGTCTTAGGTGGGAGTAACGGCGTGGCGAAGTATAGGACTATGGAATAGGGGAGGGGATTATTGATTTAAAGATGCACTGCTGGGGGGGGGGGGGGGGGTGAACGCAACACCAGAGGACAAAAACTTTGAAGCAATTTCAGTATTTTGATTAGAGCTCTCTGCAAAGCGCGCGTTGGTGCAGGCAGTGTGCGGAATTGGGACCCGTCATACTTTGCAAGTCTGTGTTATTGAAATAAAGTGTTCGCGTTTCATTGGATGAGATAGGGGGTAGATCTAGTAAATTATAACTACAGTGTATGTTGTAGCTTTCTGTTCAAGACTGGCAGATTTTCAGTGTCACTTCATCTTGCCCTCCCACAGTTGTAACAACTCTCACACTGCGTAGGTCTACTTGAGCCACTCAAGTTATTGCTCTTCTCTGAGTGTGAGCAATAATTTTAGTCTGTCAGTTCATAACATGAATCATGACACCCAGACTGGTTCTTGATTGTCGAAATTCTTGTTCTAGGCCCTTCTGAACGCTCAAAGCAGGATTATTTTTTTATATAATGAGACGAAAATATTATAATAGACTGAAATACTTAAGTCAAACAAGACCCCAGTACGACACTGAACACTGACATGTTGTTGACTGGATACATGTTTTTGGTTTTTTTTGTACACGTGTGTGCTCCCTTTTTTGAGCTGGTGAGCTAGTAATTTTTTTTCAGGAAATATTGCTGGACACCCTGAACATTTTACTATTACTAGTTGGTCGGTTTACACATTTTCCCCTGAAAATATACATTTTTATATTTCCCAATAATTATTTCAGTTTTCTGTGGTTGGCATCTCTGTGAATTGCTCTTATTACAGTGGAACTCTGATTCAACTAGGTTGGCGGACCTGGCCTAAAATTTTAAATTTAGTTGAATCCTAGTGTCCTTTTTAGCAAACATGGGGTTATTGTGTAGATTATTATTACAGACACTGAGCAAGTATAAAGGGAAGTAACAAGTGGTGCCTGAAATGCCTGCATATTATGAGCTGTGCAAAAAAAGACAGATTAGTTCAAATGCACACCTGTGTCATCTCGATTGTTTGTCAAAAAGTTGTGTTGCTGTTTAGAACCTAGCATACAGCAACTTTTGATTCCATAGACCAGCCCACAATTCATTACATAGATCTACGTCAAGACTAGCTTATCGTTGTAATAACGATCATTGGGGGGGGGGGGGGGGTTGTATCCGCGACGTTCCACGGCTGGCGCGTGGGCGCCCTGGACACACAGTCACATGTGTGCCGGCCGCCCATCCTATCCCGACTCATTAGAGAAGACACATGTGCGTGTGTTTATATGAAAGGCCACTGATTGGTCGCATGCAGTCGGCTAAGTTAATAATGGTTCACAATGCAGGTGCAATGGATGGTTTCTTGCAGTTCTCAGTGCCAAGAAAGTACCGACCAAAGGTTTCGCCAGTACCGATCTGCTCTACTGCAGGGGCTGTTCACCCAGGAAGCGACCTCGTTGAATCCGAGCTTGCTGATTTAAATGTTTGTTGTATTTGGGGGTTTTTTAAATTGATTTTATAAACACTGAAACGAGGAATCCATCTCTTTTCGTTGAGTCCGAGTTCCACTGTATGTCTCTATAATCTTCATTTTTTTCTTCTTTTGGTTTCGATGTTTGTTCACCACTATCATGGCATTCAGAAACGTTGCGTGGTGATTCAGAAGTTGTAAAACAGGGTGTCCCAAAAGGTTTGAGCTGAAAATCGTATTGCACAGGATTTGACATTTTTGCTTCTTTCTTTTTTTTTACCCAAAGGAAATTGGCACACCGCGCCCCTTCTTTCTATTGTCTGCTTGTCAGTTATTCTTTTTCTTCCACAAGATGTCTTTTTTTGGGGTCTCTTGTTTTACAGTTTTATATTTTTGTTGTTTTCAGGCAGCACAAGAGACAGCTTTGCCAGATGACGAAGATGAAATTTAGACTGCAGCAATGATGGGGGACATTTTATTTGGTTTTTTAGAAACTTTTCATTCTCTACAGACATTGTTTTTTTTTTTTTTTTATAAACCTTGTACAGTAGCACTCATTGTCTTCAGTTGTATTGGTTAATAGAGACTGTTTTGCTCTTTGGTTTTAGTCTGTGAAATTGGAAGCTGGAAGCCTGTGAATGTTTGCTACAATATGTAGGTTTCCCATGTCTAGGACGAGAAACTGAGCAATATTTTGATGAACAACTCTTCTGTTAATGTCACTGTTTTTCTCCCCTTTGTTTGTGAATAACCAGTTGTTCCCTGGGGATGAGGGTGCAGCACTGTGCTATTTATTTTTACACTTTCTTTTGTGTCCATGTCCAGGGGAACTGCAGGGGACTGGCACGTTGATCACAGTGTGCTTCATTGTCATGGAGTGTGTGACAAAGAAGCACACTCAACTTTCTCAAGTATAGATTACTGCAGTACATTTTCTCACATGACCACTAGTGCATTGCTTTCTTACCACATCATCGGGGGTTGGGGACACTGCTTATCATGGATGCCGCTTGAGCGTCCTGACATTTCCAAAACATTTGATCAATCTGTCGATGTTGTACTCATGCCATTGAATAAACATTTGAAACTTTTACAGTTGTTGTTTAGTCATTTGCATTATATTGATCTAGGTGTTTGTTGGCTGGGCTGAATAAATAAGGCTGTCTCTTGTTTTTTTTTTGGGGGGGAGCCAAAAATCTTGTTTGTTGGTTGACATTGAATGGAACTTTCCTCTGTCGAACCAGTCATTTTATAACAGAATCCCTTATACAGTGGAATCCTGTTATAACGAGAGGGAGGGGACCGAAGCAAAATGTTCGTTATAGCAGGATTCTTGCTATAAGTATAAGGGATCCAGTAATAAATTCAAGGGAAACTGTAAAGTATGCCTAGTCTTTGAGTTTGGTGTTCTGTTTTCCCTTTTGCTATCTCCCCTGATGATGATTTTGTTTCAACATGACTTCTAGGTCTTACTTGATCAAAAATCGAATCGGGTTTGTTTCTCTAGCGCTAGATCTGGCAATGTAGACTGACAGCTCGGCGTTGGCGGTCAGAAAGAAAGGGCTCTGGGCTAACTCGCCTGCTGTGTTTCCCCCACCCCACCCCACCCTGTGGGGCATTCTGTCTGCTTGCGCACGTCACACAATCGCTCCATCCATCACATTGCTGTGACCTCCATCCCCGCATCGGAGAAGTGAGAGGCATGGCAGGCCTTGATAATCTAAACTGGCCTATCACGCGATGCGTTCTGCTTGTCTGTGAGTGACACACACACACACACACACCCCCCCTACTCAGTTGTTCCGGCCTTCATTGTTGACACACATGGGCTCTCCTGTTCTTGGTTTCGCAAGATCAGCAACAAGTTTCTCAACTGGCGAGGTCTTGCATTATGTATAATTGGCCTATGCCATGTGCACAGCAGCAGCAATATTCCGCTATTACCAACTCACAAGTGTGTCTGTTAGCGCTATAGCAGTACATGTATTTTGTTTACAAAGGTAAAGAGGAGAAAAAAACTGGGTTTTAGAATACAGTGGAATCCTGTTATAACGAGAGGGAGGGGACCGGTGCGAAATGTCTGTTATAGCAGGATTCTCGTAATTCCAGTAATAAATTCAAAGGAAATAATAAAGTAGGCCTGCTTGGCGATCAGAAAGAAGGGGCTCTGGCTCTAGGCTAACTCGCCCGCTGTGTTGTCCCCCACCCCACCACACCCTGTGGTGCGTTGCGTCTGCTCGCGTCATCACACATTCACTCCATCCATCACAGCATTGTGACCTCTCCATACCGCACGAGAGAAGTGAGAAGCACGCTCCTTTTTGCGTGGCGTGCAACACAAATCTCACAGTTCGGCACATCCTAATGGAATGTGTCGACTTTAATTATGTCCGTGATAAATATTTTAAATGTAAAGATATTAAAACCCTTTTTGACTTTATAGAGCCTAGAAGAATTTTAAGTTTTATAAAAGAAATTGGACTGTTTAATAGAATGTGAAAATATATAGTTGTCGGTGTATATATATACACATACACTGAAATTTGTATTGTATACAAATGTAAATAAGCCTTTTCCATTATATTTACAAAAAATGTTTATAAATGTTTGTTCGTCTTTTTAGCATAAATAGAAATAGTGTGATCGTTTGCGGTTGCGAGCTCCGAAAGACTGTTTATTAAAAACACGTCTGATTTTGTAGCGGTGAAACCTGATGGCGCTTAAATGACCAAAATTGTGTCGATAGTGCCGTAAAACATCTACCCAATCAATCAAATCAAAGCATCCCACACCCTCCCTCCTCAGTTGCTCCGACCTTCAATGTTGGTTCGTGTGGGCTCTCCCATTCTTTGTTTCGCTGGATCACCGACAACTTTCTCAACTGGCAAGGTTTTATAATAGATCTAATGTTTAATTGGTCTGTGCGCTGTGCACAGTACCTAATTAGTATTTCGTTAGGTAGACCCTGGGGTCCACCTTAATAAACCTAACTATTTCACTACGTTGACCCCGGGGTCCACCAATCCTTAATCAAACCTAGATCTACTGATTTCACTACGTTGACCCCGGGTCCACCCATCCTTATTAAACCAAGATCTACTTATAATTTCACTAAGTTGACCACGGGCTCCGCCAGTCCTACTATAAAATAAACTGAGATCTACTTATTTCACTATGTTGACCCCGGGGTCCACCGATCCTTAGTTAAACCTAGATCTACTTATTTCACTACGCTGACTCCGGGGTTCACATCCTAAAACCTAGCATTTTGTTCGGTAGACCCCGGGGTCCACCTATCCTTTTGGGGCTAGATAGACCCCGTGGTCCGCGCCTATCCACTTCCTTGATAATAACTGAAAAACATGCCAGTTGTCTTGAATAGAGAAGAAAAATGTTTTTAAAAAAGATAGTAAGGTAGACTATAATTTGTCCAAAAAATTGCAAGTTCAAGTGAAGATCATAAGATAATTTTGTTATTTTCTGGTCATCTTTTCACGGTTTATAAAATGTTCCACTTCCAGTGGGCCATCTACTAGATCTATGTCTCTGAAGAACATTTTGCTTGACTATTACTATTAGCTTTTTTCATGTACTTGAAAGCATAGAGAATATAATAGTTTCACAAATGTATGCACAATAACTTGAAAAAGAAAGATACGGTCATTGTTGTTGTTTTTTAACAGAATCCGTTTTACGTTGAGAAAAGCGCTAAAAACAAGTTAAACAATATTAAGAATGCCCATAATATTAGGAATCCGAAATTACTACCTTGATCTAGTTGGCTTACTCTTTAAGTTTAATAACCATGAGCTGTTTAAGAAAAAAAAGAGAATGATAGGATTTGTCTAAATATGACCATTAGTATTAGCACTATAGTATAAAGATATTGCCCATTTTGTCCAATTATCCTTGCATGTAAAATCACCCTGAACTGCACCTCAATAAGCACAAAAAAAGAATATTTCTGTGACTTTGTATAAATTATAAAGGTGTTTTGTAGTAGGTACCACAAGCGAAAAATTTTTGAACAATATTGACGTTTAAACCTCATGGGTTCAAATCTACTCTATGAAACAAGAACATTAAAAAAAGAATTATGAAAATCCATCAATAAACAATCGAGATATGGTATTTCAAAGTTTTATTTTTAAACGAAACCTTTTCAACTGCGACTTTCACCCATGTTTGAGGTGTTATAAAATACAAAGTGCATGGTCAAATCAATGAAAACTTTGTTTTTCCCAGAGCTGTCAACACAAATATTGATATCTCTAAATCAAAGCATGTTAGAATGACTGGTTTCCAAGATATAGGCCTTCAAAAATTGAGAAAAAAAATGCTAAAATTTGTCATTAAGAGCTCAGAACCCTATTTTAACCTCTTCCAAATTAGTCAAAATTGCCCCCTCATTAGTGAAAATCACACAATCATTACAAATACGTGCATAGACTTGGCTGAATTTTTTTCAGACCTCTCTGACCATAAGTAACTTTTCTGGACTCCTCTGAAGTGGGCTTCGGTGCAAAAAACGCCTCTTGGAAAAAAATTAGGGGAACTCTGGTAGGCCTACATCCTAGGACAAAAAGCATCACAACAAGTGAACAAATTAAGCTACAGGGCTAAATCATACATCAAATTAAAGCTCAATGCAAGCTCTACGGGGCCAAATAAAAATTGTTTACTAAAACCTCTCATAACACTCCATAATAGGGCCCTAATGCCCAAAAACCTGCCATTATTGAGTGAAAATTATAACGTCTGCCGACTGGAAAAAAATTCATATAAAATCAACAAATTGTGCTACAAGGTTGCATTATATATCAAATTAAAGCTCTTTTCGGGCTCTGTACAGTGAATTAGTTTATAGAAAGATAAAAAACCTTCCAAACATTTCAGAATATGGACAATGATGTGAAAAAAGTCATCAATATTGGTTCAGAAAATAAAGATTTCTGCTCAGGGGGTTTAAAAATTGGAATTATATCAACATACTGTTCTCTACCGAGGTTCATCTTGTAAAATATATATCTAGTTCTTAGATTTATTTATCATTTTAGCTGAGAAAGAAACCAGTGTCTGGGGAAACGAGAGGGAGGGGACCGGTGCGAAATGTCCGTTATAGCAGGATTCTCGTTACAAGGGATTCAATAATAAATTCAAGGGAAATGGTAAAGTAGGCCTAATCTATGAGTTTGGCGCTCTGTTTATTTCTTTTTGTATCTCCCCTGATGATGATTTGTTGAACATGATCTCTAGGTCTTACTTGATCAGTAATCACGTTTCTTTCTCTAGCACTAGCAATGTTGACAGCTCGGCGTTGGCGTTCAGAAAGAAGGGGGTCTGGCTCTAGGCTAACTCGCCCGCTGTGTTGTCCCCTTCCCCTGTGGTGCGTTGCGTGTGCTTGCGCACGTCACACATTCACTCAATCTATCACAGCATTGTGACTTCTCCATCCCGCACCAGAGAAGTGAGAGGCACGGTATGCCTAGATAATCTAGACTGGGCTGGCCTATCACGCGATGCGTTCTGCTTGTCTGCGCATGCCACTCACTCCCCACTCATTCGCTCCTGCCTTCATTGTTGATTCGCGTGGGCTCTCCCATTCTTAATTTCGCTGGATCACCAACAACTTTTTCAACTGGCAAGGTTTTATAATATGTAATTGGTCTGTGTGTTGTGCACAGCAGCAGCAATATTCCGTTAAAACCGACTCGCGTGACGGTCTGATGGCGCAATAGCAGTATATTATTTACAAAGATAAAGAAGGAGAAAAAACGGGGTTTTAGAATTGTGTCTTTATAACAGACTTCTCGTTGTTTCAGGACTCGTTATAAGTGGACTCCACTGTGGTGTTTTTTGCAGTTAACTGGCACCGAGCAAGTAATGTACAGTGGAACCATATATAACAGGCCCCGCAATAACAGGGATCCGGTAATAACAGGGATTTTTTAATCCCCGTTTTTTTCCTACTCTTTGTCTCTATTAAAAGTTATCGGCAATAACAGGGCCTCATCGGAGCCCAACCTGTTATAGCAGGGACAAAGGCTCGTTAACAATGTGTAAAAAGTAAGAGAGAGAGAGGACGACCGGTCGGCCTGGATCTAAGCCTATTTCTTTCATTATGGTCACCAACGATGTCAAGCGCAAGAGAAAATGCCTTTCAATTGACCAAAAATACGAAATAATCCAGACTGCTGACAAAAAGCAAGCTCCACTGGCAGAGATTTGTCGTCAGTTCGACATTCCACAAGGGTCGATTCACACCATTATCAAGGATAGAGAGACGATAGTGGCAGCATACTCCAATGGAAAGTTTGCTCTGGATCGAAAGGAAATGAGACTACCCGATGCTGATGTGGTTTAAGGAGGCAAGGAGAAAGTTGGTGTCAAAACCCCTGTTCGTGGGTACATGTGGCTAAGGAAACTACCCATGAATAAGTAGGCCCTACAGCTAGATTAGTTCACAAATACTCACTTTCCTTGCATTTCGGATTTAACAGGGATCGGATATAACAGGACGTTTTCACTACTCCCACCATCCCTGTTATATATGGTTTCCACTGTATGATGTTATACAGGTTGTAGTTGTACAAATTATGTACCACCGTGATTGCGGGGGAGGGAGGGGCGACAGCTGGCTGCGCCTTGGTGCTTATCCAGATGTTCTAATCAGTGGCTTGATACATGTATTATGTATAGTCTTCTTACTCTTGACGTGACCTTGGTCTGACATCGTGTCCCCCTGAGATGGCGAGACTTGTAACGGCAACATAACTGAACGAAAAGTCGGTACTTGGCGCTTGATCTACTGCAAATCTCTCTGTGTGTTTCTTTTCAGGGGGCTCTCGTGGTCTTGCAGTACAGTGTTTGCCTCTCATTCAATAAGTCCCGGGTTTGAACCCTGATAGATCCAGCAACAAAAGGATTTTTACACTAAAATTTTCTACTTTCACCCCTTGTCCCCCTGTTTTGTCATCTGCTTTCATCTCCGATTTCGCCGAGTACGGTAAATTTGATGAGGAAGAATAACAATATTTTAATTAATGTTAGACGATAAATTCGCGAACCAGGTGTCAATTTCGACAAATTGCAGGTAGGGCAGGCCTACGTGTGAACAGTCATGTACGAGTACAATGTATCACAATTTCATATAATATAATAATATTATAATAACACCGTGAGTAATTTCAATGAGCACAGAACGGCTTGAAATTGAAACCGGTTTTTCTTAAAACAGGTTGGTTTTGCACTATCATTCCGAAAAGAGAGAATTACTCATATTATCTATTGAGAAAGCGCATCGGCTGCGCCGCGGAACAGCGACTGCGCCGCGGAACAGCGACTGCTGGCGTCATTTTACCGTGGAACAGCGACCGGGGAACAGCGACTAGTATTTTACTATGTTTCTTTGTTACTGTTGAACTTGGTGTAATCGCCTACAGTATCGAATACAATTAGACCAAATTAATTACATTTCGTCTCGATTTTCAGTAAGCTTAACTAGAGCTCAGTCAAATCTCCCGCCTATCCGTTCATAAGGAGGAACAAGAAAGAGAGAAGTTGATCGCAGCGTAAAGCAATAAGGAGCTGTCGCAGGGAGAGTTTTAAAGAAAATTTTCTTTTATAATGAAATGCTCTCAGCTCAGTAGCAAGTTTGAAAACATTCTCCTTTTGTTTTTATCTCTTTGCATTGTCCTCTTCAAGTGGATGTCATTATTTTCAGTTTAGATGCTGCGATTGCAATTTTCGATTTTATCTTTGTTTTCCGATTTGCTATTGTTTCTCCATGATTGGTTTATCATACTCCTATACGATCATACTCTTACTCACATGATCACACACACACATACACACACACACAAACACACATACAAACACACACACAAACACACACACACACACACGTTATAGTTATAGACCCTCCTGACACACGCGCGCACACACACACACACATACATATATATACAAACATACATACAATCATACACAAACACATACACACAAATACACACACACACACACACACACACACACACACACACATACAATCACCGATTTATAATTGGTGTTATTTTATCAAACATACGTATGTACGTGTGTGTATCAATAAAGTACTAATACAATGAAAATAAATCACCAAACAGATAAACAAACAAACACGCACACGGATTTATGATGGGAGTCGTTTTATAAAGCATACATGTACGGGTGTGTATCAATAGTGTAGAAATGGAGAGACAAAAAAAGAAAACAGAAACAAACAGCAACCAAACAAATAGCAACACACCGGCACACAAATTTCTACTTGGTGTCATTTCATAGAACATAGAAATACAATATTATGTACATGTGTGTATTGAGATTCGGTTTTTAAAAAATCCCTGGAACATCCTTAAACAGAACAATCAGGACCAAACATACGGGGCTCTCGTGGTCTAGAGGTACGCGTTCGCTTCACATTCAATAGGTTCCAGGTTCGAAACCAGACAGCGACGGAAACATTACATTTTTTTCTCTAAAATGTTCTCTTTTTAACTCGTATCCCTTTCTCTAGACATGTTCTGTCGTCTGCTTTCATCTCCACTTTCTCGCTCTAACCCGGCCCACCCCTGCCAGTGGGCTCCTCTCTCCTTTGCTCCTGACTATTTCTACAAGTACTGCTTCTCCTTGCTCCTTCTTACTACTGTCTTTCAGCCACACATCCCTGATATTAGGGTAGGAGTGACCGAACATTTGGCTTTCTCGAAAGGGCAAAAAATCTCTGAGGTCCCATGTGCAAGCTGCGCACTTTAAGTTTAAGCTGTCTTGGTGGTTCTAAAATCGATAAGAGTAGGCTTCGGCCTCCACAAAGGCAAAATTCAAAATTGATTCATACCAAAACCTCACAATACTCTAGTCAGTATACAAACATAAAGAGTACCGTTGAAATCTGGACATGGCTGCCTGAAAGCAAGGGGCCCTACGAAGTATGAAAAGCGGTCACCTACGTAAAAATCAATTGTACTGCAGGTTGAAGAACCAGCGGTCGACTTCCCCTTAGGTCTAAAGAAGAAGAAGAAGAATGAGAAGAAGAAGAAGGAGGAGGAAGAACAAGAAGAACAAGAACAAGAAGAATCCTGAGCATGATGAGGTTCTTGGTGCCAAGCGTGAGCTTGACCTTGTGTATACTCTTAAACGGGTAACAGTGACCCCGAATTTAGACCAAACAATGCGGTAATTGTTTACTTTCTCGCGTTTAATTCTGGGGGAGGACTTCGGTATCGAGCCACCACTCTGAACTCTATGAGAATAGTATACTCACTCAATGGCCATCAAAATCATTACAGAAGGCCTTTGAAGACATTGCCGTGGTTTACGTATTCTTAACTCCAGCGCAAAGTTTTGAATGTCCAGTCGGGGAAGCTTAGATTTCTGTCTAGATCTAGATCTAGGGCGCGGCTGGAATTAAACGCGAGAAAGTAAACAATTGCTAACAATACTTCCTCCTCTGTAGAATCAACAACAGATGGCAGTATTTATCGTTTTCTCAATGGGCATAGATGAAAAGCATCTTTCGTTGGTGACAGAACATGATGAGTAAATGGAGTACGATCTTTTTATAAATGTTTTTGCATGGAGTACGTGCCATGGGGAAAGGCTGAGCGTTATGTAGCGTTTAGAGTAAATAAGAGCTCAACTGAAAAAGAAGAGTTGGATTTCTTACACCCAGTCACCAGATGTAAGGTGAGTACCTACATGTTTTACCGTACAGTGGCGTCCAAAAGAAACTTGAAAATGTAATCACCCAATCACCGTGTTAAAGCCTTGCACTACCTACTCATGCAGTATGCCAATTTAAAGCTAAATAAATCCTGCATTATCTGACACAATAATATTTCACTTATGTTCAGAGATGCTCGGGATATGGGCTTTTAAAATAATTGACCTTAAAATCTCTGGCTTGGCGAAGTCAAAGAAACGTAAAAGTGTGTTCGCGCGTGTATTGAGGTTCATCAACGTTGGTGGAATGGATATATGTATTGAATATCAAATGAAAAGAAAGTATCATTGCTCTGCAAAGAACAGCATCCTCTGAAGTACATTTTCAAACAAGTTAGAAAACAGACTACTTACAAATACCATGCTGAAGTTAGACTTAACATTGCATGTGTTCATTAGTATGATTTTGTTTTTGTTTAGGAGCTATTGGTCTTCTTGTAGAGCTCAAACTTTTTAGCACATAGTTGTGTAAGTTAGATTTTGGACTAATCATCTGTAAGTGAGAAGCAGAGGCCATGACACTGCCATTTTTGTGGGTGGTCTGGGACGGAATAAACAAAATCGTCCGTATGTGAATCATCAGATGGCTTGCTCTAGCTGACTACATCGCGCAAGTGTTGGAATGTCATGTCTTACCCTTATTTCCCTCATGGTGTCATTCAAGTAGACATCTCCATTCATGACAAATCACTTTCTCATTGGGCCAATATTATCACGAGACTATTCTTGGAAAACTATACCTTATCAACTTTGGAGTAGTCACCAGTAAATAGCCCGATATGAATCCTACAGGTATGTGACTTCCCATGAAACAGCTGCAGAAGAAAATTGACGTTGATCCCAATTAAAAGGCATGTCACGGGTCTGGAAAACCCGATTTTGGGTGAAAAAATCGATTTTTAACTTTCTCCAATTTTGGGTACCTGAATATCTAAAGAATCGAGAACGCTTGATATTTCATTATAAAAAAGTCAAGAATTCTCATTTATAGGCTTTTTCCGGAGGGCACCCTTGTCAAAAGTTGGCGCGTTTTCTTCAGATTGGCCCATAATTTGACCGTGACAACTACACCGTGTTCCCCCGAATGACCCTATCCTGTTTAGTATCGTTGTTCTCCCAAGCTCCTCTTCTTCTTTCAAATCCCTAAACAATCAGGACGATCAAGATCTGTGTATTTTTGGCAGTTGAGCAACCATGTGCAGAACGGAGGACTCCTCTTCTAGTAAATTTTGAGTCGTCTCTGACAAAACGAATCCCCGTTTCTAAAAATAATAATATGACGTCAATACTCCGTTGCAGAAAGCCGCGCGACATGTAACCTCCAACGGTATTACATGTACCGCTGTTTTTTCTTTCAATTCGACAGCCGTTTGACTCTTTTTATCCATCACTCCTTTCACTGATAGAACCATGTGATTCGCTTTTGTATTTGACGAGATTTAGTTCTGTTTCTGACCCCTCTTGATTTTTTGTGTAGGCCACAAAGCAAGTAATCCGAGTTTCTCTCTTTGAAGGTACAGGCTAATGTGTGGTACGATCTTAGAAGTAGTTTTCACTCTCATGATCACGTTTTATTTCATGTTTATTCCCCGTGTTTTACCTTACAGTTCCCATATTGTGTGTCATTAATTTGTAAGGAGTGATGGATAAAAAGAGTGAGAGAGAAAGGGAAAGAGAGAGAACGAGAGAGAAAAGAAGATAGTGAAAAAGAGAGAGAGAAAGAAAAAAAGCAGAGGGGAGAGAGAGAGAGAGAGAGAGAGAGAGAGAGAGAGAGAGAGAGAGAGAGAGAGAGAGAGGGGGGGGGGGACTAGTGTGTTGGAATAATGTTGGTTATGTGTGTGCATTTTGTATTTTTTGTCACAGAGCGAGTAGAGTGAAAGCATCGTATGGTATCTCACAACCTCATACTAATAGTTCATGGGGCTCTTTGCGTTATTGTCTATTTATTAGTTTAGTGAACTTTGATGAACTTCTTGTGCGCTATGAGATACTAGTAGTTGTAGTGTTGAAAAGTGTAGTCCTGGTGAAGCTTGCGGTACATGTATTACGTTGGTCATTGTGTGTGCGTTGCGTTCATTCATAAACACAGTCAGCTAACCATTGGCTGTCTTATTCGTATGAAAATGCAAGAGCTAACAAGCACACTTTTCAAAAGAAATGCAAAGCTTAGAGATTGGATCAGCATTATCTACAGCGATGATATATTATTTTAAAAACAACCGATCCAATGCACTGTACCCGAAAACGAATACCTTTATAATGGATCACCGACACCGGACTCTCGGGAAAAAAAGAAATCCTTGGATTTTTACTCATCCATTTAGACAAATTTTAATAACCTCATACGCATCAAATAGACGTTCAAAGCACCTCAAACCTTGCGTGACAGTTTGTCCTACGAGCAGGTCAGAGCTATGAGTCTGTGCTTTTTTCACGCATTGTATAAATACCGCATATCACCTCATATCACCGGACATCACTAAATATTCCTGCTCATCGCTAAATATCACCGCACATAACTAAATAGAGATAGAAATGTGCCTAGTGCAACATTGGTGTTGGTTTGTTCCTATTGTGTGTACCATATGCCATAAGAGTGAAACAGGGGGGTGGGGGGCGGGGACTCCAGACTAGAACTTGATCCAGGTCACCAAATCTGAGACTGAGAGTGGCGATTCGTGATTCAGTCGGCTTCACAGAATCGCGAGTTTGCGAGCGCTCGAGGAACACTAATTGCAGGGTCCCCCACCAAATCCTGGACATTTTTTTAAAAACGCCCTCATTTTTTAAAGACCCCAAATTCGTGGGAAAAATGAGAGAGAGGGAGAGAAAGAGAGAGGGGGTGGGGAGAAAGGGAAAAAGAGAGAGAGGGAGAGGAATAGAGAGAGAGGAATAGAGAGAGAGGGAGAAAGGGAGAGAGAGAGGAATAGAGAGAGAGGGTGAAAGACAGAGAGAGATGGAGGGAGAGAGAGAGAGGGGGGAAAGAGAGAGAGAGAGATGGAGGGAGAGAGAGATGGAGGGAGAGAGATGAAGAGAGAGAGAGAGAGTGGAGAAAGGGAGAGAGGGGGAGGGAGGGGGAGAGGGAGGGAGCTTTATAAATAAATAGCTTTTAGGAGGCATTTCTTGTTCTTTAGCCATTTACTGATGCAACAGAGAGAGAGAGAGAGAGAGAGAGAGAGAGAGAGAGAGAGAGAGAGAGAGAGAGAGAGAGAGAGAGAGAGAGAGAGAGAGATGCACACAAACAGAGAAAGAGAGAAACACAGACAAAAAGAGAGTCAGAGATTGGTGATGCGGTGATATTAAATTTATTAGTGATGTGCGGTGACATTTTGCGATATTCGGTGATATGCTGTGATATTTTGTAACGTGCAGTTATATTCAGTGATATGCGGTGATATTTAGTGACCTGGGGGTGATATTATTTAGCGATGTTCGGTGATATTTAGTGATATGCGGTGATATGCGGTATTTATACCTTCCCCATTTTTCACCATCTACAAATGACTCTAGTCTTAGCATCCCACGATTGGTCCACTGAGAAGGGGAGGGGAGGGGCAATGATTGTGCGTACTGTAGATCATTCTTTGCAATAGCATGTACAGTATGACCTATCGGTGTCACTTTCGGGTCCCCAATGAGAGACCTTTTTTACACATACACCAATCCTAGCACGTGTTCCAGGCGCGGTCAATGTCTGGTTCTGGGCCATGGCTGTACCAATGAGTAAGAGAAAATGTGCGGAAGGAAAGCAGGGGTTGTTTGAAAAAAAAATGAACATGCATCTTTATGTACTCTAACTGGCTTACCCTACAACTAGCTCTGATTCAGTTTATTTTTCTCCAAATTTTGATCTCATCTATAGAGTACTCACTGTGCCAGTAAGCTAGTAGACTTAGCCAAACGTAGCTCTATAGCTACTGGAGCATGTTGACGATGGAGAGAAAAAGAGGGGAAGGGGGTTCTTGGTATATATCTCTCCACCCGTCTCTCTTCTACTTTCCACCTTCTCCTCATCCCCTACACACTCTCTCTCTCTTTCTCTCTCTCTCTCTCTCTCTCTCTCTCTCTCTCTCTCTCTCTCTCTCTCTCTCTCTCTCTCTCCCCCCCCCCCCATTCTCTCTCTTGCTCTCTCTTTATCTGTATGTATTCCTGTGTTTTGTATATTTTTATTCTGCTCTTTTCATGTTCATAATAATAGATATATGTAGCACTGAAGAAAAGTTAAATTTTACTGGATATGTTTTACGATCCCGTTGACACAATTTAGATCATTTAGGGGGCGGGCTTCCGACGGTGCATACCAGGGCCAACCTGGGCTGATGGGAATACTCGATAAAATCGGACTCGGGTCTCCTGCATGAGACAGAGGGAGAGGACCGCCTGTTACACGACAGAAACCGGAATGCTCTCTCTCTCTCTCTCTCTCTCTCTCTCTCTCTCTCTCTCTCTCTCTCTCTGTGTGTGTGTGTGTGTGTGTGTCAGTGTGTGTGTGTGCGCACGTGTGTGTGTGTGTGTGTATATGTGTATCTGTTGTCCCAACTCTGGTGCAATTCAAGCAAAAGTTCTCGACAGTTACTGTTGCATGATCGGTATCACACTTGAAAGTAAGTGAGTTGAAACATGTAGATTACATCTCACATAATGTACAAAAATCTCAATAAGATGGTATGCAATTTTCCCTGAAACAAAACTATCCTTGGACGGTATGTAGACTTTAAGAGGACCTGTCATGTGTGTCTGTGTCCGACAAAGGAAGGGTTAACGACATAGCAGTAAATTTGTGCAAGGCCGAGAACATTGACGCCGTTCGGCCTTCTGAAGAGACCACGTCACAGACATCAGTACGTCGTAGTCGTCGCCGTCGGAGTGTTGAGCTCCACCTTTCGTACTTTTTGTTTACAGAAAATTTGAGACACAATCTCCATTTGAAGGCATGTCACATTTAGGTACACAAAGGTATTTTATGTGAACACACCAGGGAACGGATCACAATGTGTCGATCGATTTTGAGGTGCCGTGCTAATAATAGGCCTTTTCATTCATGGAAAGAGTGGTTTGGCGATGGAGTCCACTTCTATCTGAACGGAGACGTGAACCCAAGAAATCACATTTACTGGAGTTCAGAAAAAAATCGACAACGTCGTTTACCGAAACTTGCGGACACAGAATGCTACAGCGTGTGTTGAATCGAATCAGCACAGAATTAGTGGTTAGGGTTGGTTCATGGTTGAAGACGATGGTGCTGTAACAGTGACAGCAGATCGTTGTCTGAAGATTTTGAATCTGCTGCGAAGATCACAGAGAAAATGTTGTGGGACATCAGGAGCGGAAACATCAGTTGTTCAAGCAAGAAGTAGCAGCTCTGCACACTGCGGCTGTGGCCATTGAGTGACTCTTGAGTGGAACCAGAATCACTTCGACAAAAGTCGCGGGATACTTTGTGTCAGAACTTGACGGTATTCCTACCTGAGCCCTTGGACTTCCAACCATGGGACTACCTTAGAGACTTAAAGATTAGATGTGTGGTCAGACATTTTCCCTTCTTTGTGAAATGAGGCAAAACATAAAACACCTTGCTCGACAAAATCTGCGAGAGCAGTGCCAGACGGTAATAAATCACGTTTCAACGCCGAGCAAAGGAGACAGTCTCTCGTGACTGCCACCACGCAGAGCACATTCTTTTACAGCCCAGAACTTCTGTAAGAATAAAGGGGCTCTCTTCTATGACTTCGTAAAACTAAATCCACAAGTATAGTCCTCATTTTGCTAAATTAATTTACTGTGCTGTCTACGGCTTTTAAAATGTGAGCACTTGTTTGAATTCCGTCATAATTGGGATGCGCTTTACTCTCTCTCTTTCTCTCTCTCTCTCTCTCTCTCTCTCTCTCTCTCTCTCTCTCTCTCTCTCACACACACACACACACACACACACACACACACACACACACACACACACACACACACACACACACACACACACACACATACGCACATACATGCACGCACACATACATACATACACACACATAAACAATTAATGTACATACACACGCACGCACGCACTGTGTGTTGACGTTATCTCGGAATGTCACTAAATGATTCCTCTGATTTGTACTGGTCAAGGGCAGGGACTAAAGATCAATGAAGGTAGTCATGAGAACTTGTTTTTGAATGCTAACTTTAGAAAAAAATGAAGCATCAATAGTCTGATAAGTTCCATCAGAAAAATGTGTCAACGTTTAAAAAAAAATTCAATTTATCGCGTTCAAGGCAATGGATTTTTTAACTTTGACGTTTTCCAATCTTTTTTTTTGCGTTTTTCTCAAAAAGTACTTTTCACTATGGTGACCGCGCGGGGGAAATCGTTTTTCTAAGACTATCAGAGCTAC
Organism: Aplysia californica; assembly: GCF_000002075.1. Classification (NCBI taxonomy): domain Eukaryota; kingdom Metazoa; phylum Mollusca; class Gastropoda; order Aplysiida; family Aplysiidae; genus Aplysia; species Aplysia californica. The sequence goes on from NW_004797342.1 coordinate 285,747, forward strand.
ATGCTTGAAATTTGGCACACAGGTGCCGCATAAAAAGTTCTGTGATCATAGGCGGGGATTTTGTGAAATACGGATTACTTTTTAAAATATTCCTGATTTTTTTCTCATCATACTCGTTTTTTCGGCACTGGTCCAATGATATATCAATATTTTTGTTGTTTTTAATGAAACGAAAAAAGTCAAAGTCTATGATCACAGATCATTTGTTTGTAAATATGTGTATAAAGGTTGAGGATTAAATTATAATATTTTCTGAGGAAAACGATTTCCCCCGCAACATGGCCAAAAATCCAAGATGGCCGCCATAGAGACCAACTTTTTCATAAAACTCGACAAATTCCGTTATGATTCTTCTAATTAGTCTGTAATTAGTCTATATCACCTTTAAAAATAGAAAGAAAGTCAAACCCCTAGAAAATTACTCGTATCGTGTACATAACCCCAAGACCCTTCGTTTGCAAGCGTCTGATAATTGTTCAAAATTTAGCAGAGTCGATGATCTATGGGTTCGTGCACTACATAAAACCAGTGGCTCCTACGCAAAATAACAATGAGCACATTTAATGTTAAGTCCAAGTTTTTGTGGTATTTGTGATTGCTCTGTTTTCTGTTTTGTTTGAAATTGAAACTATCGACATTAAATATTGTTTATTGCAGAGAAACAAAATCTCCATCCATTGTATACGCAATGTATGTCCATTCTATCAATATTGATGGTCCCCAATACACTCGCCAAGACAACGTTTCTGTGATTTCGAACAATTTTGCCAAGCCTGATTTTTAAGTGAGCATATTGTTATCTCGAGCATCTCTTAACATAGATGAAATATTATTGTGCCAGATGATGCAGAATTTATTAAGGTTTCAATAGGTATGATGTATGAGTGAGTAGTGTAAGGCTTTATCCCGATGGATGGGTGATTGCATTATCAAGTTTCTTTTGGAACCCACTGTATAATAATACACGTGCGGGTGTGTTACACCCAGTTGTCGGTCAAAGGGATATAAATAGGTTACCGTGAAAAGGGTTAATATGTAAAGCCCAGGTTACTCTCAGCGATAAATCTTATTACATTTTTCGTATAGTATTAGTATTAGTAGATCTGTCAGATTTATCAAACCCCATACATGTATTCTGTTTACACATTCCGATTTATAGTGTCCAATTCCCTTTCAATTGGGGGAGATTCCTTTTTCTTGTGCCAGATGACTCTTCGA
>NW_004797342.1:287064-292263 GCF_000002075.1 Aplysia californica
AATTAGTCTATATCACCTTTAAAAATAGAAAGAAAGTCAAACCCCGAGAAAATTACTCGTATCGTGTACATAACCCCTTAATATGAATGCATATGACTGTTGACAATAGGGCACGATAGAAAACAGTAAATTACATGACCAATTAGGTAAGCCATTAATCTTTTGAGATTCAAACAGAGTGATTTACAGGCAGTGTTGTGATACAATAAAAACAAATCATGGTAAATAAAAACAAGTTTTGAACTTGTATGAAAGAGAAAAAATGAGGAGTGAAAACAAGGTATGAACTTATATGAAAAAAAAGAATGAATAACTAAAAACTGCTGTCAAGCAGTTAAACAGAGTGAGGTTCTGACTATGATAAATGAAAACAAGTTTTGAAAATACAAGTTTTAAAATACATGTATGTTATATAAAAAAAAGACCTAAACAATCAGCATGTCATATTATGACTTAGGACTAGATCAGACAATATAGAAAAAGACTGGCTTACTGTTTGTCCCTTATGGGGGAAAAAAACCCAAGTGATTTTAAAAAGTATCCCCAGAGAAAATGATTTCAGAGAATAGTGCTGTTTTATCAGGACGTCTATTTGTGAGACACATCTCTTGCCACATCTCTCACATCTGCAGTCTTCTTTTTCATCCAGAGCTTTTTTCAGACACTGCTGAGGTTTGGTTATCATTGCTGTGAGTGTGTTTGCACTAGCCATGACAAAATGGACACAATTGTCAAGCTGAGCAGTGTCTGACTGAAGCTTTGATGAGATTTCAGACAAGTCTAACAGGATTTCTCCATACCCCCCGCCCTCCCATGAGTGTATCTTAAAAAAAAAAAAAAAAAGTAATTCCCACCATTTAGGACTCCCATACTTCGCGGTGTTCAGACTTTGAATGAACTAAGGTGACCCCAACAACCAGTGCTCACACGATGCCGTATCTTGTGATTAAGTTGTGATACCAAAGCGCAGGTTCACTGACCTGCCACGGTGGTGAACCCGACAAGACGCTTGTACAACATTCTTTTCTTTTTTTTTTTTTACCACAAGTGACAGCACAGGGTAAATATTGATTTATTTTCATGGTGGCACACTTTTATAAAAACAAAAATAGAAGGGCACGGCAAAAATTGCCGCGGTTGACCCTTTGATTTTTAGGGCATTACGGCAAATCGCAAAGGCACCAAGGCAAATTGCTGCGGTGCCGTGGTCTATTTCAAGCCCTGCTGTTGACATAGGTGAAATTTTTTAAGATAATTTGTTAATGTTTTATTCTGGCCATCAGGGAACTCTCATGTTTTAATATGCATTGTTACTGTGTACCTTGATTACAGCATTTGACATTGTTAGAGGTTTTGATGTAGGCACGGAAGGTGCTTGATTTATTGTATAGTTTAAGATTTCAGAGCTAATTCCTTTCCCAAGGCATGTCTTGTCACACTTTCGATTTTATTTTTTTTGTAATTTTGAATGAGACATAATGTACAGGGCACCTTGTTGTGGTCTGTGATACTTATCAACAATGCTATTGCCATTGTATATCTTAGGGTTTTTATGATATTGATACTGATTTTATATAAGATAAAATACGGCTGATTGTTATTTGTCGCAGGGAGCATTTATGTTCTTTCTGGACATGTTTATATAGTGTCTGTGTGTATCTCTCTAGAAACATAAACAGCATCTTGGCATATTATCCCAGTTCTATTTCTCACAAAAGCCTTGACCTCCACAGGCAATCACAGCTGTGCACCAAACGCAGAGGTCTCCTTTCCCCACGGAGATCACACCTTGGTCATGGTGGCTCTAGAAGACATAGAACCTGAGCAGGTGAGCTGCTATCTGTGCTGCCCTCTTGTCCTACTTAGTTCGTGGATTAGGCAAGGCTAAACAAGTGCTTGTGGGTTGTTGGCGGGTGCGTTGGTGTGGTTTGGCCTTTTCTTTTTTATCAAACATTTTACATTTATCGTCCTTATTTCTTCTCCTTTTTTTGTGTTTGCTACTCTGTTGTGCTCCTTCTTTTTTGTATTTGTTTTGTTACTCTCTTGTGTAACCCTCTAGTTCCTCTGGGCTCCTGATTCTTTCTGCAGCCTTTCTACTGCTACTCCTTCTCTTCTTCTTACTGCAGTCTTTCAGCCACACCCCTGATCTTCTGGTAGGAAAAATCTACATCTAGCCTTCTCGGACAATGGCGAAAAATCTCGGAGGGCCTGTGTGCAAGTTGCGCACGTTAAAGATCCCTTGGTGGTCTAAACTCGATAAGAGCAGGCTTCGGCCGCCACCTGAGCAAAATTCAAAATTTCCTACCAAACTGAAAATATTAGGTGTGTCCCGCGCGCTCATATGACCTTATGCAGTTGCGAGCGCTGTAAAAAGATTTACAAAAATAAAACAAACAACACAACCCTCTACTCTTTTGCTCTTATATGACCTAACTGTGTCGCAAGTGTTGTAAAACGCTTACTAAAACAAGACCAGAGCTTGCCACTGTGACCCCCCGGGGCAGTGCCACTGACTGTAGTGTCTTTAGGCCCTTCCCAAAGGGGGGGGACATTTCTCGTTCAAGCATAGTAGAATTGTAAATGGGCTGACACATGTCATGCTCATAACTGTGCCTGATCTACAACGGGGAACTGTTGCTTTTTCTTTCCTGATCCTTACTATTGTCATTTTCCTCTACTTCTTTTATATGTTTGTCACTCTCTTGTGACCTGCTATTTTGGGGTGCCTTGATAGTCGAAGCAGACCTTGTGCTGTTGAAGCTAGAGAGGTGAGCAGTCTAACGTAAAACCCTCTACTATAAAAAAAAAAATTGCCACTGTGGGCAGTATTTCACACCAGTGGGTGATTTGGTAATTTTGGTGGGTGGTTCGAATTACCCGGATAATGACAGGTCCTGATGTTATTTTGTGCTCCACTTGGAATGACATATAGGTGGGTGATACAAGTATTTTAGCCTCTTAAAAATGACTGAAGTGGGCGCTGGCCATAAAAAGGTTGACAAGCACTGTTCAAGACCGTTTCCTCCTTATTTTGAATTTTTTTGCCTCCTGTTTGTGGGCTTTTGTTTCTTTTTGTAGAAATCCAATAAAATTATGAGGTCTAAGTCTATAGCATCTTTGGGGATGGTATATCCACATTTCAATGGTCAAAATACGATGCAGAACATGCATACAGTCAAACTTGTGTAAAAATAGGCGAAGGATTGTGATCATTTTACATAGTTACTTTATTTAGAAAAAGTGCAAGGGGGGAAATGGAAAGTGGTCATTTGTACAGGTGGCCGTATTATAAAGGTGGCCGTCATGGCAGGTTTGACTGTATTTTTTGTTCTTTGTATCTTGATGATACCGGACCCTTTTGTTTCTGTTCATACAGAAGAATCCTCCCAAGAGTTTTGCTTTTGTCAGCTTTCACTAATGAACTTGTCTTCTTATCTCTTTAGTGATTTATTTTACTACTGGACGTGACCATCAGGAAATGGCTTAACAATAAATGGTTTTCCCCTCTTTGGCCTTTACTAGTCATGTTTCCCATATTTTCCAGCTAGAGTCTTTGTTTATGGATTCGCATGTGCGTTCGCCTCTGCCTTCAGTTGTCTTCTTATTCTAATCTATTCCAATGAGTGTTGGCTAATCCATTCATTATGCTCCAATTTTTTCTCACCGAGTACTTCTTGACATGTTAAGTAAAAACTTCCTTGACCTTGGTCCAGTGCCTCTTTATATCCTCCCCATCTAGATCAGCCAGAGGTTGAAATGTGTTCCTCATCTGTAGCTGAAACTCCTCTGTCTTGTGTCTGTCTTAATTGGAACATTGTTCTTTTGGTTTTTGTTCTTGTTTTATGCTTTTTGAGAAGAAGCTTGAGTTGATGTTGATGCTCTTAGTCTTTGTCGTGAATGAAGCCATGATGGTCCTCTCCCCGAGGGGTTCATATCCTCGTCTCAGTGATTTCTGGACATACTTCCTCAAAATGATTCAAACTTCTTCCACATGGTGCTTATTTTCCCTTCTAGAATGTAATAATTGTTCTCACTAGCTGAGCTGCTTCTGACCAGACAGTATCCAGTGGGTTTCGCTGACTCCTATTTTTTTGTTTGTTTTTTGTCCCTTGCCCATTTCTATGATATTGACGCCATCTGATTAGTAGAAAAATGTGCATATGATAGTGTCCAATAGTGTATGACATGCATAATTGTTAAAATATGTGGGTGGTTGGCGTGTGCTTTGGTGTGGTTTGCTCCTTCTTTCCTATAAAAGCCATTAGCTTTATAGTGAGTGCATAGTGGGAAAATGAATTGATCAGTACTGACTATAAACAGATTATTTGCAAATGGATGTAGTGAAGGCTACATATCAACATGAATTTTGCCGCTGTTATGTCGGTGTTCTGTTGTTGTCTGTAGTACGTAGCTTTGATTCTGCGGGTGGTTGGCGGATGTTCTGCCTCAGTCTCCATTTGATTCCCTTTCTCATATTTTCTTCTTGCAATATCAAGTACGCTTGGCCCACGTCTTGACATATGGCCATCGTGTTTTCACATCCGGCATTGTGGTCTTGAGCCTGTAATACATGCAGTTTATGATAGGTCAGTGTATTTCGTGTGCTTATATGAACCCACCATTCGCCTAGCCTCACCAACAGTCTTGATCAAGATCTCTGTGCACAATTCAATACGGCATCTGTTTAATAAACTAGTAATAATATTACTAGATACCTGACGGATGAGATTACACTCCTTTTCCTGCCAGTATCTACACCCATGCACGGCGTAGGAGTGCACCATTATTGTCAATGTATACACAGTAGGCTTGTACCGTACTACTAGTCATAGATCTATCACTACACTCATCGTCATCCGGTGTCTTGCCGACTGGCGTGGGCGATCATGGACCTCCACTTCACTCTGTCTTGCGTTGCAGCAATGGTCTCTGTTGTTCTTGTCATCACTACACTCCATTGACTTATTTGTAGTTGTACTGTGCCGACTGACCCTCTTGCCCTCAGAAGTGTGGCACACTTGTTCCCTTATCTAGCACGCATGTCTTCAATTTACTGTTATTCATAATCTCTGATTATAACACATGGGAGGAATACGTCTTGCTTTATTCAAATGCCCTTAACTCAATGGTGGTCAATACTACTTCCAGTCGTGATTGGATGTGGGCTTTAGCAATGAGAGCCGGTCGTTTTATTCTAAT
>NW_004797342.1:292363-308253 GCF_000002075.1 Aplysia californica
CATACTTCCTCAAAATGATTCAAACTTCTTCCACATGGTGCTTATTTTCCCTTCTAGAATGTAATAATTGTTCTCACTAGCTGAGCTGCTTCTGACCAGACAGTATCCAGTGGGTTTCGCTGACTCCTATTTTTTTGTTTGTTTTTTGTCCCTTGCCCATTTCTATGATATTGACGCCATCTGATTAGTAGAAAAATGTGCATATGATAGTGTCCAATAGTGTATGACATGCATAATTGTTAAAATATGTGGGTGGTTGGCGTGTGCTTTGGTGTGGTTTGCTCCTTCTTTCCTATAAAAGCCATTAGCTTTATAGTGAGTGCATAGTGGGAAAATGAATTGATCAGTACTGACTATAAACAGATTATTTGCAAATGGATGTAGTGAAGGCTACATATCAACATGAATTTTGCCGCTGTTATGTCGGTGTTCTGTTGTTGTCTGTAGTACGTAGCTTTGATTCTGCGGGTGGTTGGCGGATGTTCTGCCTCAGTCTCCATTTGATTCCCTTTCTCATATTTTCTTCTTGCAATATCAAGTACGCTTGGCCCACGTCTTGACATATGGCCATCGTGTTTTCACATCCGGCATTGTGGTCTTGAGCCTGTAATACATGCAGTTTATGATAGGTCAGTGTATTTCGTGTGCTTATATGAACCCACCATTCGCCTAGCCTCACCAACAGTCTTGATCAAGATCTCTGTGCACAATTCAATACGGCATCTGTTTAATAAACTAGTAATAATATTACTAGATACCTGACGGATGAGATTACACTCCTTTTCCTGCCAGTATCTACACCCATGCACGGCGTAGGAGTGCACCATTATTGTCAATGTATACACAGTAGGCTTGTACCGTACTACTAGTCATAGATCTATCACTACACTCATCGTCATCCGGTGTCTTGCCGACTGGCGTGGGCGATCATGGACCTCCACTTCACTCTGTCTTGCGTTGCAGCAATGGTCTCTGTTGTTCTTGTCATCACTACACTCCATTGACTTATTTGTAGTTGTACTGTGCCGACTGACCCTCTTGCCCTCAGAAGTGTGGCACACTTGTTCCCTTATCTAGCACGCATGTCTTCAATTTACTGTTATTCATAATCTCTGATTATAACACATGGGAGGAATACGTCTTGCTTTATTCAAATGCCCTTAACTCAATGGTGGTCAATACTACTTCCAGTCGTGATTGGATGTGGGCTTTAGCAATGAGAGCCGGTCGTTTTATTCTAATTGCAGAAGAGAGATTCTCAAAGACGTCCCCTTTTTACGTCATAGCATCTTACTGAAAGGCAAGTCCACAGAGGTAGCTGGGCTAGGGATTGATTGCAGTTACCATTCTAGTCTACTCCTTGGTGATGTCATGATTATTGACCTTTCTTTTTGTTAGAAATTTTGCAACAATGAAAGGTGTTCCTGTTTTAGATTGTTAGATAGCAGACAAGTCAGTGGCTAGTTAGTATTGATTACTGGGCCTGTTGGATCTTTTCTCAGGAGATTAACATCAGCTACCTCAGCTGTTGTGACCTGGACAGAGGTCGCCACAGTAGACAGAAGGCTCTCAGGTAAATCTACATGTATTCGCACTGCATTGACTTTTTCTGTAACATTCTTCTGGGGAGAGAGTTATTGGAAATTGACGCAAAATTAAAACTGGGCTCTTTTCGTCATTTGCCAAATCATGTCATTATGTCATACCTATGTTTATTCCTTTTTTAAGAATTGTGGTTATGGAAATTTTTTATTTCCTTCGGATAAAATGACACATTTAAACTTTTGATATACTCCGGGCTCAATGTGAACATGTTTTGTTTTGTTTTTAAATTCAAGAATGTTTAAAGCTTATTTTATTTGAAAATGCTTTGATAATTCGCTACCTCAGAATTACAAAGCTCTATCAGTTCAGTACCTAGTTTTGAGATGTGACGTCAAAGATTTTGAGTTTCACAAAATGGCAAGCTTTTTCGAATGCAATTCTTTGAATATCTTGGTAACAACTCCAAATAATCTCACAATTTTGATAGAGCAGATAGAACATTTGGTTTCTGACCTTATGGTCTTTGTAACTCAAAACAGCCTAACATGTCAGATAGAACTTTGTAATTCTGAGGTAGGGAATAGTCTATCCCTCTCAATTACCTAGTTTTTATGTTTGATCTTGCTAGAGAATGCCATTATCTTTGTACTGTGTGAATTATTACCTTTTCTTCCATGCTGTTCTATGCAGAGAGAACTACCTGTTCCAGTGCTCCTGTCAGATGTGTATCTCACAGGCTGATGATGAAAGTTGCACGTCTGACGATGATGAGGAGGAGGACATGGACGATGAATATGTGGACGAGAACTGAGACTTTTTTTGTAGTCTTTCCTTCAGAAGAATTGTTAAACTGAATAAAATTGTGACAAAGAAAAGCATTTATTGACCATTATATGGCATGTTCATTAGTTTTTGTCTGGTTTTGTGGTGTACTTTTGTGTCAATTAATATTGTGTAATGTGGATCTATGTTTCTATTTAAATTTATAAGACTTCCCTTTTGTTTCCTGTTTGTTCATGTTCCATTGTAGATATTTTTTAGATTTTTCAACGAGGTCACGATAACCAAATAAAGGCAATTAGCGGCCCCAAAAGAGAAGAATTTTTCTCCTTTCTCTCGCCTTGCGTCAGGTCTCAGCACTTGAGAAGAAAGAAGAATGCACAGCAGTGCTTCCGGTTTTCTGCACATTTGCGGAAAAAAATTTCAGCACACCTTTGGGGGGGGGGGGGGGGGGGGGGGGGTGATTATTTTTTAAAAAGAATGCAAAATAAATATTTTCTGTAATTACTAATAGTCACCAATAGCCAACCCATAGAGGAAGTGCTCTTTTAAACGAAAGTGTAGATGGTGTCTTTCACTTCCCCTTTAGTTATAAATTGTGTTTATTTCAATATTCCTGATCAAATGTGGTTCAAACGTTTGTCTGTGGCTAAATCATATAGATCTAGGAGTGTTAAATTCATCTGCTTTCAGTGAATGTAAATCTTTATTTCAATGTTCCTAATCAAACATGAAGATTTTGAAGGAATGTGACTCTGCAACTTGACCTTGACCAATGATTTATTTATAGAGGCACCAGCCATCCATGTCCAGGTGCTGTTTTGGCCTCTTTTTCCTGTCTGCGGATCAATAATCTTTTTTTTGCCAATTTATTGGTTCCGCTTCTATGTACCCCATATCTATGGTTCTCAACCTGGAAATACCTATAATTCGCTGTAATTGCCCCCCCCCCCCCCCCCACCATTTCTCATCACTCCCCACCCCCCTTATGGTGTCATCATATATGTTACCATCTATTTTTATCGATAACACGATTATGGATTAAGGGCAGTATTAATGATAATTAAGGGGGGAAAAAACAAAAACAAAATAAAACCATCAATTAAATAATAAATAAATAAATAAATAAGTAAATAAATTACAACTGTAAAACAGGTCGGTTCAACTGTGAAAAACAAAAGGATCTGAAAATGGTGTCAAGAGGAGGTTTCATGAGACATGTAATGTATCAAAAGCTGGTCGTGTATCGTATTTCCTTGGGGAGTGCATTATTGCATGGTCAAAGTAAGTGGACTTTCCAAGTTGTGCATATATTGTCAGTGGTGCAATGAAAAGGTCATGTATGGCACAAATGGCAAGAGACATCTTATTAGCCATTGTAATTCCACACAACACATTAAACAACTCTCCATTAGGAGTAGAAATTACTGCTTAGGAAATTTTTACATACTCATCAACAGCAGAGAAAACTCAGACACACAAACAGGCTCCCTCTTCAACAACAGGTACATGCAAACTGATTTCAATTTTTTTAAAATGTGATCCTAGAAAGGTCTCTGCTATTGGAGCTCACTGATGACCTACCTTCCTCCTCTGGATCTGCTGCAAAACTTGTGAAACCCCTTGTACTTGTACCGTTGGCAGGCTGCACTGCGAACTTGGAGGCACTAATTTTAAGCACAATTGCGGAGCATTCTCTTCCCTTATGCATTATCCATTGCACCTGTACTTGTTGACTTGGCCAAGGAGTGCTCGAGGGACGCCAAGGCTCTGGATGCAGTTAGCTTATCAAAGACCAGTGCTTCTTACAAAATGTAGTATGACTTGTCAAGAACAATATCTGAGGAGACCATCGATATAATCAAAAGTGTGCCATTTTCTATGGAGGTGAAAGTTCCAATGTGCACGGGAGAAAAATATTGACTCTCCTTGTCAGCTATACTCACCCGGAGACGGAAACAGTGGTAGTGGAACACAGAGGCGAAGTGTCTATGTAATCAAATAATCACTGCTTCCCTTCCTAATTTTGAAACATTGTCGCAGTCAAATTCACCCATAAACGTAAACTTCATAAATTAAATGTAAAAAGACGTTCATCATCAATAATGAACAGTATGCCTAACATTCTAAACGGTTTCATTGCCACAGAAATAGCCTGTTCACCCCTCTTGGGCCACTCCATAAGCAGTCACAAGCTTTGATTAAGTAAGCTTAAAGTGAGACTGGAAGTCTACCAACTGAATTGAAGGGAACATGTGCATAGCAGTCGAAACTGTTTCATTGCCACATATACCCTGTTCACCCCTTTCGGGCCACAGTTATAATCAGTCTCAAGCACCGATTAGGTAAGCTAACTATTACACTGGCCGTGGTCGAGAAAGGCTAGACAAAAAACAGCCAAATGTGAAATTTAAAAAATGATAATTGTCATGTTCTACCAAAGAGTTAGACTCCCTGGTAGATCTATAACATATAGATCTAGTACTGGCATCTTTGCTTCTTTGCTTTGTGTTTGTGTATTCACATCTAAAGTTAAATTTAATTTTAGTCGGAATTGATATTTAATGAGATACTTTCCCGATTATTTTGGCGGTTGAACATACAATAATGAATTCCGGATTTGTTTTCATTCACAACTCTGAGTCGCCGCCTCGAGCAAGGTTCTTGTGTGATATCCCCAGGCCATATCTGGTCCCGTTTCACCTTGATTAGTTGATTACCCTGTCAAACAAGTCAGCCTTCGCCCCTGGTGGAACATCTTGTCTCGATTGAACTTTTTCGTGTGGATTCCCAGTCCATTGTCAATGCAATTGAAGGGATTTTTTTATTCATGGAAGATACCATGGACCAACCTTGTTTCTGTCCTTTTCGACAGTTGCAATATAATGAGAGGCTTACTTAATCTTAAAGAAAGGCATAGAAACTTTATTTAGACAGCGTGCCCCCCCTCCCCCCCCACCTCATTGACATTGGTGGTGATTCCTTTCGCCACTTACACAATGTGGCAAAAACATTTTGCAAGCCCTTTAAGTGGTGGGTTTAACAGCTTTTCCAGGACTTGTTCATGAACTTCAAGTACTGCACTGAGCACAAAGAAATTTTGAGGGAGCTTTGCAAGATGGGCCACATAAATTTTACAGTACCCCAACGCTTTGTTTCGCATCGCTGGCTGTCTGCTTACGACCAAGCCTTGAACACGGCTCGCTTTCTCAAGGTCAACATAATCTTTTACTCAGCTTTTATACCTATTCACAAGCGAGGCTTGTATACTAAAATTGTGGATGATGCCATTTGGAAATTTGAAAGCCCTCAAGCCAGGAAGAGAACAAGAAATCTCATAATTCATTTGTGTGTGTGTGTTGACTGAGGATGGAAGAAAACGGAAGCAGAGAATTGTGGAACGGTTGTTCTATGAGCAATGATTGTCTTACACATTTACTTAAGTGTACTTCAATTGTTGAAGCAATATGTCTACAAATTTCAAACAAAAGTCCCATTGATACACACGCTGCACTACGAGCAGGAGATATATACTCTGTAAAATGTTTTTGGCCTTCTTTGTTAATAGTAATAATAGTGAATGCTTCACACAGACCTCAGCCCAAGCAAGCTAAAACGTCTTCATTTGGACAATGATGATGTTCTTCTGCCTGCCAATGCGATCTTTAAGGGAGCCACTGTACGGAATAAAATGAGGGACTTATCAGAGTCAGATGACTTTAAAAAATTACTCACATTATAAAAAAAACTCAAGAGAGCGTACTTGTCTGCTGGGAAGCAACTTCACAACAAGCTTCCATTGGACAACAAAGTGCTACGAAGCCATAGTAGCCTACCTTGGACACAGACCTGCGACATGACTTCAACATCAAAATGTCTTTAGAACACCTGAGACCATCCCTGGAGGTTCTTCTGACAGACCAACAAAAGGATGACATTGAAGTTGAACTGCTGCTGTTTGTCTGTGACAAGACCTTGCCTCTTCTTGGAGAAGAATATATGGACATCTGGTTGGGCAATATGAAACAGTATCGTGCGATGAAATTTTTGGCCCAGTCTGCCTTGAGCTGCTTTCATGGTCCTAAAGTCAAAACATTCCTTTAACAAAATGAAAGAAAACATGGGTGGGAGGAAGGGGAGTTGGACAGCTCAAACCTTTAATTCCTTGCAAACTGTTGTATATCGCCTGAGGTCAACAAACTTTTCCTCCCTTGAATATTTCTCAAGAAAAGAGACTCTATTCACGCCTGTAGATCTTAAACTCGTCAGAAACATCAGAGTATCAGAGGAACGCACAAGCAATACAACAAGCAAGAGCTGGAGTAAAAATAAACAAGTTTCAAGAGAAGCTTCAGTGTAATTGGCATGGGTGCTAGCTATTTGCAAACACAGGCTGCTGCCCGTAGAATCAAAGAAAAAGCTTCGAAAACATCATTTCTAAAGCACAAGCAGAGCACCAGCAACAAGAGGAAGAAATGTGATTCAAATTCAAAAGATCTCGGGAGAGAAGAAAACTCTAGAGTTTGATTTTTTTTTCAGACTCGTTTTTTATTTGTAAAAATATTCTCGTGAATTCGGGTGTACAGTACAAGGGAGAACAGCATGACTTTGGATGATATGGATTCTACACAGTGGTGCAAACCAACACAAGCAGCTATTATGGATTTACAGTACCGGTACAGGAGAAAGCATGGCCTTGGATTTATGCGGATCAACACTAAAAGCAGAAAAGTGTGTACCGTATGCACGGTATGTTTTTTTCTCACTTATTTCCTTGTTAAATTTAGGCCTGAACAGTAAAAAAAAAAAAAAAAAAAAAGGCATATTTAGGGTGCCCTGAAACAACAACGAAAAAATCTCCACCGTAAGGCGTCCCCCACCCCCTGCCAGGGTGCTGCCCTGAACCCGAAAATCCTCGAAAAATGAAGGGAGTGCTTATAATAAGGCCAACCCCCACCTAATATTGTTTAGGCCACCTATGGCCGAAGTAAAGTTTCCCTCTCCCAGGAACGTTATTTAGGCCACATATTTATAATATTAATATGCTCAAACTACCCTTTTCACGCAACTGAGTAATGGTGCTCCTTTCTCATTTAGTACAGTTTTCTAGGCACTTCAGTGAACGCGCTCACTATAGCGTCATTTGGCTTCGGAAAGTCCCATAGGGTTTTGTTTCCGGACATGACGTCTCATCGCGACAGTGGGTTCAAACTGCCCATATTTTTGTTTAATTTAGGGGACCAACATTCAAGTCCGATACATGTCTTTAAAGACCTTTGGATGGCCTTCAAAACGCTTCTTTCCAGGTCGATATGCGACTAATGAGTCTCGAAATATTTCAAGTTGAAAAATAGACAATTTGTAACCATTGATTTTTGATAAATTTTCTGGTCATATTTTTTTCAAACTACCCTTGTTGGTAAACCATTTTTTGTTCTTCTAGAAAACGTTTAGATGGTTATCGTAGAAGTCTTACCTTGGCTAGTGAAGTTTTACCCTTTTAATTTTATCAACCAAATCCGCGAAAACCTAGCTGAACCCTTTCAACGTGACATCGCGCCGAGCCGTGACGTCACGCATTTTGCGCCTTGAGCTTTTGGCTCCCTCTGTTCATTGTTTGAAATGTACGAGACAGGGAAATACATCGCCAAAAGATTTTTAAACTTTAGTTTAAAAAGTTAATCAATTTTGGTAATGTTTTATAATTACTGACCTCACAATGTGCCTTAGTTCATTCGACAGTATAAAGAAAACGAGACTTTTCAGACCAAAGTATTTCCTTTTCACCGAGCTCCCCCCTCCCTCCTTTTTTCCCCTGCCCAAAGCCTTTCATTGCGTAGGCATAGGGCCTCAATCTAGTACGAAGAGTCCGGACTCGTGTTCTTAACACAGTGAAAATTAAATTGGGACGCTTATTAATGTATCTGATGCTATTATTTGCTTGATAAAGTTTCTTAGGTCTATTGTTAGTACCGATCCAGATTTTCTTTCTTTTCTGTCGCATGAACAACAAAAAATGTTATGTACTGGATTGTGGGATCCACTGCATGCCCCCCGCCCCCCCCTCTCTCTCTCTGTCTGTCTGTCTGTCTGTCTGTCTGTCTGTCTGTCTGTCTGTCTGTCTGTCTGTCTGTCTCTCTCTCTCTCTCTCTCTCTCTCTCTCTCTCTCTCTCTCTCTCTCTCTCTCTCTCTCTGTGTGTGTGTGTGTATGTGTGTGTGTGTGTGGTTTCGTGTGTTCCCACTCCCCTCTTATTTTCATAACCGTACCTCTCTTTTCTTCTCCATCCCACTTTACCTGCTCTTCAACTTTATACATTTTTTCTATTATATATATCCTTCTTGTCTTATTTGTCTTATAATCGCCACCGCCGCCATCATTCCACGACTCACGGTATTAGCTGTTTAAGCCTATTACTCTTTTCCACTGATGAAACAACCCTGAAGAAAGATGCCAGTTTCAACAAAGTGAGCACTTTTGCTCCTCAGTTCTTACTATAGTTTACTTTTCCCTTCCTCTGGTATCCTTAGGATGTCGAGAGGAGGTGCAGGTTTCGACGTCTGTGATAGATATGCTAATTAGTCATATTGTTCCAGGACCTTTTTAACCCCATCCAGTCAGGTCTGTCTTGGTCTTCCTCTTGATTTAAAGGGCGTGGTAAGCTCTAGCCGCTAGTTGTTTCTGGGGTATTCTGGTTAGATGTCCGAACCATTTGAATCTTTTGACGTTCTAATAAATTTACTACTGATAGACGTATGGTCTCGTTCTTTAAGCGGTCTCCTCTGGTGACGTTGGTGGATTTGCAGAAACATCTAATTTCGCGTGCATTGATTTTCCTTTCTCATGCCTTGTTTAGAGATCATGTTAGGCACTGGTATGTTAATGTTGGTATGAAGATTCTATTGATGAGCTGGGGATGTCACTTCAGTTGGGATGTTCTTGTGACTGAGAAGGGGTGCTAGCTGGTAGGCCACTGCATTTGCCTTCACAGTTCTTTTTCTTTGTCCATACGCCCATCTAGTGTGAAGATGCTTCCCAAATATTTAAATTCCTCTACTTGTTGGAGTTGTGTTCCGTCAATAAGGATGTTGAGTTTCCTTGGGTTTTTTCTTTCCTTTATAACTTCTGTTCTTGAAATGGAGATTTTCATGTTTAGGTGTTTACATTCCTCATTAATTAATTCTGTGGTGTTTTTTTGTGTGATTCCTCTTCATCTGCATTTAATGTACTCTGGTCATCAACAAATACAAGCTCGCTCAGTTCATTGATGTTATCATTTGCTGCTTTCGTGATCTTATCCATGTAAGTGATGAAGAGAAACGGAGAGAGAACACACCCTTGTCTCACCCCAGACGTGATGGGGAAACAGTGCGATAGTCCTTCTGTTGACCTTACGGCACACAGGCTATTTTTATAAAGTGCCATGATGTTCTTGAGCAATTGTCCTTTAACACCATATTCCTCTAAGCCTACCCCACGGGGCGATGCCACTGACTGAAGTGTCATTAAGCCCTTCCCAAAGAGGGGACGTTCTAATGCACAGTAGAATTGTAAATGGGCTGATCGAACAATGGCATGCTCATAACTGTGCCTGAACTACAACAGGGAACTGCGCCTTTTTCTTTCCTAATCCTTGCTATCGTCATTTTCCTCTTCTTCTTTTGTATGTTTGTCACACTCTTGTGACCCGCTGTTTGCGGGGTGCCTTGATAGTCTAAGCAGACTTTGTGCTGTTGAAGCTAGAGAGGTGAGCAGAGTAAGTCTGATTCCCTGTAAGGACCTCTCTGTTGACATCCACACCTTGGCGCTCATATGACCTTATGCAGTTGCGAGTGCCGTAAAACCTCTACTAAAACCTGTAAGACTTCCCAAAGTTGAGATCTATTTACCCTGTCGAACGCCTTTTCTTGGTCCACGAAGACGATATTGAGGTCTTGTCATGTCCAATGGCAGTCTCACACAACTGTCTGAATGCAACAACAAAAAAACCCCGCCAGTACAGCCCTTGCCTTATCTGAAGCCAAACTGGGATTCATTGGGTTGAGTCTCTACAATTGGTCTCATTTTCATTTCCAGTATCTTGGCAAACGTTATATCCACACGGCTGAGAAGGGATATTCTATGTGGGCTCTGTGTTGTTTTTTGTCGCCCAGGCCAGGTTAAATATCCTCCATAGCCAGAGTTCTCCGATATGGCCGCATAGTTTGATCTCTTCTGCTGTGATGTTTTCAACGCCTATCGCTTTGTTTGTGGGGCTATTCTTTATAAAAATGCTGGATTTCACTCAGCAGTAGTGATGGTTCTGGAGTGGTTTCTTTCGGTGAGAAGATGTTTGTTGTTGTTTCTGCAGTAGGATTCAGCAGCTCCTGGAAATAGCGTTTCTATCTTTCCTTAATCTTTGGCTTTCTGAAAATAGGTTTTCCGTGCTCATCATTGACTATTTCAGTTGGGTTGAATAGTTCTTCCCGCATCCTCATGCTTTTTTAACTCTCTAGTAAAACTCTCAAGGGTTTTCTTTACATTTTGTTACCAGCTGTTCTCCATATACTGACCAGGATCTGTTCTTAACTTCTTTTAGTACCCTTGATGTATAGCGGCGGTCCTTTCTGTATAGGATGTAATCTTCCTCCGTCTTTGATTTCTACCACTTATTGAATGCCTTTTTCTTCAGTTGGACGGCTTCCTTCACTTGGTCATTCCACCACATAGTTGTTTACTTTTTCTGCCCTCTTGTTTTCCTGGTGCCGTACTCTTCTTTTAATGCTCTGTACACACATGCTTTCAAGTGGCTCCATTCCTCTTCAATGTTTCCCAATTTTGGGGAAAATTCGTGAAATACATCTTTCAAACGTTCATGTATCTTATTCTTGTTATTGTCGTTTATATTTCTGAGATTTACGACTTCTCGTTATTTCTTTGCTTCTCGCCTTTTCCTGTTTGGTGTGTCAATAGTCATGATGACTGGTCTGTGGTCAGTGTCTGTGATGTAGATGGGAATCACTCTTGAGTCTCTGATTTTTCTCAGTTTCGATCTTTTGGCTAGGATAAAATCAATTTGTGATGCTATCTTTAGATCATTCCATTTTTACCAAGTTTTAACTTGGCTCCTTTTGTGTTGGAAGAAGGTACATGTATTTGATATGACGAGCTCATGTTCTGCACTCAACTGTAATAGCATTTCTCCATTGCTGTTTTGATCTGTTTCCCTGTCACTGTGTGGCCTCATGTATCTCTCCCACGTCGTCTTCTTTGTTCCCACTCTGCCGTTTAAATCCCCCATGATTGTCACATTTTCTTTGTCATCCACGGTGTTTAAAAGGTCACTCAGTTGATCATAGAACTGGTGTCGCTGTTCTTCGGGATATGAGTCATTGCATGGTGTATATAGGCCTATCTGTGTTTGATGACCCTCAGTAATTATCATATTCTATGGTGATTTCCCGCTTTATACCATACTCGTTGAATTTTTTTCATATTCTTTAAGTCTGTGTTATGCTTAGGTTTAACGGCACTTGCAACACAAATAGGTCCTATAAGCCCCGAAGATTTGAGGTGTTACAAGAGAGTAACATACACAGAAAAGAACGAGGAGAGATAAGGACGGTTGATTGTTAATAGGGGAAAAAGGAACAAACCACACCCCAGAGCACCCGCCAACCTCCTGCTAGAGTTATACGTGTAAGATTGAAACTGCTTTCAATTTTAATCATTTTTCCCAAAATAGCAAGTTAAAGAACTTTTTAAAACAAAATGAGTGATGTTTTTCTTTTGAAAATCGGACCTTTATTATGGAAAGTGTGCCCGTTTCTTTTTGGGGATAATAGGCATTGGACTCCCGACGTCACGATTATGACGTAATTAAACGGTAAATAGAATTTTACTCTTAATGTACTAGACTTTTATTTTTATATATTGATTCTACATAAAACAGCAAACAAAATGATACCTCAATGGTCACGATTCAACTATTATTAAGGATTTTATGACGTTGTGAAGCAAAATTTCGAGTTTTGGTGGCAGTGCAAAATCTGTCCAAATCAAGGCGAAAATTGATTCACAAAAAACGGTCGCTGCACAAGATAGCACAGAAATGTAAAAAGCTCTGAAAACAGAAAGCCAAGCTCTTTTCAATAATCCAAAAATTAGTGCCCTCGGAGAAGTTTGAAAATTTCACTGAAGTGCCCAGGTATAACCTCAGTGTACAACTTATAAATCACAATCTTATTGAAAATTGTAAAAACAAAGCACAATATGCAAAATTTTGCTCAATCCCATTGGTTTGGAAAGGGGCCCAGATTTTTCCTTCATGGAGGGGCAAAAGCTAGGCTACCATTTTTTTCACACTTTGGTCAAGTGAAAAGGTCAAATCTTCCGAATGGACTTCGGAGTCAAATTTGGTGTATAAAAAGTGTGTAGCCTACATAAACAATGTGTCTGAGTCAAAATTACACTGTCTTTACCTTTGTCACGTGGCACTCTCTCGTACTGTCTCGTAGTGGTAGTGACTACTAGTACATGTAGTAGGCCTTGTAGTAGCAAAGATCATGTAGAGAATGTTTGGTGGTAGTACAATGTAGTATGTAGTAGTAGGCAGTTTAGTGAACGTGCAGGTGGCAGGGTGAATCGGCCTCGTTACACCATGTAAACTTTTGTGATCGGCCTCGAAACCTCGTGTTTTGATAGGTCTAAACAACTGTTCTGTTAATCGCACTGTCACATCCAACAGGCCTACATCTTTTTAAAAGGAAAAGAAAGATAATCAAAATGGTGGTCTTCGCGTGAAAATCGATTCGGTAGAACGGGAAATATGAAAATGTGCTTCTGGAAACAAGGCAAATTTTAAAACTCGATGAATTAAAAACTACTGGCTGTGTTATCCTGTTTGTATACACGTATATATGAATTATGAAACTTCAAGACGTATTATTATTTTCCAACATCTTTTGACGCCTGAGCTGTATAGGTTGAAGTTTTCACGACGCAAATAGGGCTTTCCGTAAAAATGCTAGGTTCTATCTCTACAAATGCCGAACCACCGAATCGACCGGTCAGCGACCCGGGCACTCCGCTCTCCCCAGCACACTGTGATAACGTGTTGCCTCGGCATCGCATTATTCAACTACTAATAGTAATATTTGCGGCTATGGCAATTGTGATGTACTGACTGACAAAACAAATTCAGTTTTGTTATTATTTTACCATATATTTGACTTTTGAACAGTGCGGGTGATAGCTAAATATAGATTCCCTGCGTAGAACCAGTAGCGGTACTAAAGTACATGTAGTAGGCCTATACTAGAAACAGCCTGCGAGCCTCCAACTGCTAGATCTAACTTATTGCTGTACTTTTGAACTTTGGAATTGAAATAAAACGAATTGCACAGTTCTAGTTAAGTTCAGATTCAGCATCTAACTGTATTTTCCAGAGTTAATACATGTAATAACAAATCTCACCATAACAATCACTTTTACTTTTATCTGACACCCCCCCCCCCCCCCTCCCTCCTAAATTCTGTTTTGTGCAAACTTACTAGATTCTAGTAGAGAACAGAGATTATAAGCGTCTGCTCAGTCTTTCAGTACATAATAATTTTATGTTATTATTTTGTGGATATTTTTACATGATCAAATTGGGCCATTTTCTTTGATAAGAATAGCCTTAGAAGTGGACTTTTTAGAAAGCGAATCTCTTGTTTGTTTTGTTTTTGTAAAGTGTTTTACGGCGCTCGCAACTGCATAAGGTCATATGAGCGCGCGGGACACACCTAATATTTTTTAGTTGGTAGGAAATTTAGAATTTTGCCCGGGTGGCGGCCGAAGCCTACTCTTATCGATTTTAGACCACCAAGGGATCTTTAACGTGCGTAACTTGCACACGTGCCCTCCGAGATTTTTCGCCCTTGTCCGAGAAGGCTAGGTGTAGATCTTTCCTACCAGAAGATCAGGGGTGTGACAGAAAGACAACAGTAAGGAGGAGCCTAGGAGTAGCAGTAGAAAGGCTGCAGAAAGAGTCAGGAGCCCAGAGGAGGGGGCAAAGGAGGTGAGGGGGTGGGGGCAGAAAGTGGAAATGAAAGCAGACTACAGAACATTGCTAGAGAGCAGGAAAAGAGGTGAAAGGAGACAATTTTAGAGAAAAAAAATTCTCGGTCGCTACCCGGATTCGAACCCAGGACCTTTGAATGAGAGGCCAACACCTTAACCTCTAGACCACGCGAGTCCCCGAACGAATCTCTGTCTCAGTATAAGAAAAACAAATTGTGCTAATCAATGAAAATTGCTAATTCATAATAACTCAAAACAGCAGTTGCCATGAATAGTGAAAAAAAGTGAAAAAAATACGGTAATGAGGTAGACTATAATTTGTCTAAAAAATTGCCAGTGCAAGTGAAGATCATAAGATGATTTTGTTAAATGTATTTTCTGGTCATCTTTCCGCGGTTTATTAAATGTTCCAGCGGGCCTGCTACTGCTACTATGTCTCTGAAGAACATTTTGCTCGATTTTGTACTAGAAAGCATAAAATAAAGTTTCACACAAATGTATGCACAATACTTTGAAAAAGAAGGATACGGAGCTGCCATAATATGGTCTTTCTTGTTTAAATTTTTTTTTTTTTACGGAATCCGTTTTGCGTTGAGAAAAGCGCTAGAAACAAGTTAAAACAATTTTTTAAATGCCCGCAAGATTAAGAAATTACTCTTTAATAATCATGAGCAGTTAAGAAAAAGAAAGAGAATGATGTAGGATTTGTCTAAATTAAAATATGACCATAAGCAGTAAAGATATTGCCCATTTTGTCCGATTATCCTTGCGGGAGATTTTTACGATCACCCTGTACGGTACCTCTATAAGTACAAAAAAAATATAAAAATATTTTTGTAACTTTGAAAAGAGGTGTTTTGTAGTTGTGTGCATTCTATGTAAAATTCTCAACGAAATAAAATACATTTGGACCGTACAACTAAGATAGACACTCACGAACACAACAACATTCACGCACTTACAGTACACACATTATACACACTGACACACACTCACGCATACAAACACACTCATTATTACATTTACTCTCTCTCTCTCTCTCTCTCTCTCTCTCTCTCTCTCTCTCTCTCTCTCTCTCTCTATCTCTCTCTCACCACAACCACTCAAACAAATACACACACTCGCACACACACACACACACATACACACATACAAACACACACACACACACACACACACACACACAAACACACACACGCACGAACTCACAACTCCTACCCTTTGTCTACTTTTCATTCATAATCAATCCTCTATTTTGAAATAATCCCTCTCACAAAATAAAAGATCAGTAGAATCTCGACCTTGCGAATCCATGATTAGTTCTAGAAATCTACTAAAAAAACAAACAAACTGCTGTATACATGATCTAATGTAGCAGGACTAGCCTATCAGCATAACCATGCCATTTGAATCTGTTGTTTATTTCAAATCCTCAAAATACAAAGATACATTCAGTGTTGCCAGGTGGCAGTATTACACTAGATTCTGTTAAATACATATGTTTGCCGGGATTATTTACCCCCCC
>NW_004797342.1:309192-326354 GCF_000002075.1 Aplysia californica
GAGAGAGAGAGAGAGAGAGAGAGAGAGAGAGAGAGAGAGAGAAAGAGAGAGAGTATTGTCTGCTGATGCGTGTTGTCTACAGATGTCTCGATGTCTTTTTGAAATAAAACTTTAAAAAAGAACAACTTCCATACTGGAACTGTAATCCCTACCTTACTGAAATGAAAACCGAGATTTTGTATTGTGTGGATGGATAGGCCTAGATCTAAACTAGACCTTCAGTTTTTTTTTCAACTTTCTTTTCTTCCCCTTATCAGAGAATCCTAGCTCCCGCCTTTACTTCATCACTTTATACGGTAGATCTAGGCCTAGATGCAACAGGGTATGTCGTACAGTGTACAAATGTACAGAAATGACGGTCATCAGAGACGCGTACACTGATGCTGTTTGAGATTTTCGTCATCAAGGGCAACAACTGTTTTAAGTACATGTACTGGTACATCGTGTAATACATGGATAACTACTTTCTCTTCTTTAGCCTTAGTCACGTTCAACGAGAGGTCGGATCCCAGGAGAGCAACAAGCCGGTCCCGGCAAACTTGTTGAATGCGACTCCCACTGTACAGGTTTTAGCATCTGCGTTTGTTGCGGCTGCGATTTTTGCCATTTTCTGGTCCGCGAATCGCGGCCGCGATTTTTTGCATTAAAAAAAAAATAAAACGCTGGGGGTAAAAAAAGAAACGCGAACCTCGATTTACTTTTACAAGGAAAGTTAACCTGGCATCTGCCATTGTTGCCATGTTTTCGCCCAAAAGTTGCCACAAAAATGGCAAAAATTGCCATAAAAATTGCAATTAATTAATCTTCAAGCTTTCATCTCTCTGTGACGACGTATATAGCAATTTGTTGATATAGGTTTTAACCCTAAACGTGTGTAATTCAAGAAAAAGTAGGCCTACAAGATATTACATGTAGATTATGAAATCACACACAATGTCACTGTGCGGTTTCGGTGGAGACACGCTCTAACATAACACATTTATATATATTATGTATTATATAAAGGTAGGAACAACATCAAATTAAACGACATTACGCTAGATCTATATAAAAAAAATTTAGTAAAACCACACATCAGAACAATAACAATTTAAAAAAAATTAATACATCAACAAATTAAAACACAAAAGAAGGGGGAAAAAAGAGAAACGGCTATAGCAATAGTATGTAATGTACTTATATTCTTCATGTACAATGTATAAATAATTAACAAATCAACGTGGTGTCAACAAGTGAGAAAGAGACAAAGTGCAGCTGAGTTGAAAATAAACTTTCTTTCTAAAAGTAAAGAGGTTCGGTTTCTTTTCCTTTTCTTTTTTCTTTTTCTTATCTTAAAAATTATTTTTTTTAATTCACTAGCAGTGCTTAAAATCGTTGCCGCGATTCGCGGACCAAAAAAATGCCAAAAATCGTGGCAGCGCGACCGCGACAAACGCAAATGTGTCTACGTCTGTTTCTCACTTGTTGACACCACGATTATTTGTTATTTTCTTGTGAAGAATTTAAGGGAAGGGTCACAAATAACGTCAGCTAAAACTTGGCAAAAAATGACCCCCCCCCCTCCTTTCCCCCTTGTCTTTTTCTGTCATCTTTCACAGGCTCAGGAACCCCCCCTCCCCCCCCCCAACCATTGACGTCAATCAAAATGTACATGCACATTTAGATAGAACCTGTACTGAATGCATCTTATCTTTACACCTTTGATTTTTATTTTAAATTTAGAAAATAAAAGCTAGAGTCTATTGTTTATTACAAAATACGACGAAGGGAAACCAAAACAGTCAAATTATCATTTATTAACAACTTTATCCAATCAAAATGATTAACTGTGTTAATTTTAGGCCAAGAAAATGTTGTCTATAATACTTTTTTCATTTCTTTTCTTTTTCTTCTCCCCCCCCCCCCCACCCCCGTGTCAACTTTTCACTGCACCCCCTAAAAAAAAAAAATTTTAAAAATCCCTCTGTGCTGACGTCAATTGTGAACGGTCCCTAATTATATTACATACTACTAAAATTTATATTGCTGTTTCACTTTTATTATTCCCTCTTTGTTGTGTTTTAAATTGTTGACGTGTTTATTTTGTTTCTTGTTAGTGTTCTGATGAATCGTTTTTCTATTTTTTGTGTCTATATTAACTATATTTATATATATATAACGTGATGTCTTTTAATTTGATGTTGTTCCTTCCTTCTTTTAGTATAAATAAAACGTGTTATGTTATTGTTAGAACGTGTCTCCACCAAAACCAACCGAATACTGACACTGGCGTGTGTGATTCCATAATTTACATGTAGGCTAATATCTTGTACTTTTTCCTGAATTACACACCTTTAGGATTAAAACGGCCAATCTTCGGATAGGTGGACGCACGCCGTTTCTTAATTTTTGTGGTTGTTCATTTGCACTGTTCTAATTTTGATTTCATTGTGAAAGAGCACAAGAAATCCAGGTGCTTTAGATTAAGTTACCTCTATCAACATATTGCTAAACACGTCGTCACAGAGAGTTGGAAGCTTGAAAATTTATGGCAACTTTTGCCATTTTTATGGCAACTTTTGAGAAAAAAAAGGCAACAAACGCAGATGCTAGACAGGCTCTATATTTGGATGGTTGATTGGTGCTCCTCTATGATCTCTACTTCTTGTCAGTTTTGTTGTTGTCTTGCCCTGGCGAAATATGGCTGTCATTGAGCCAACTGATGAACGTCATGGACTGGCCGCTGCTGTGACATTTGTTTTCTACATTATTGGCTTTGTTCTACTAATGTTCGCACAACCTGCTTGTGTCAATGGTTCTGAGTAACCTGAATCCGAACAACTAGAGAGGCACCACTATTCAGGGTATTCTGCGAATTCCTCTTTTCCAGTGAAGTAAAACAATATTTTGTCGGCCAGCTTTTAAAATGTGTCGCTCCAAAAGTTTTCAAATTTTTAAAAAAAATTGAAGTTTCTTATTTGATGGTATAGGTTTCATGTGCTAGAGAAATATGTTCGTAAATATCAAATTCTAAATGTTGGAAAAGGCAAGAAAAAATTAAGCCCCTGGCTTGCAGGCCATCAAATTACTGGTGTTCTCAACGCTCGTAGCCATGTTGTCTTGGGCAGCAAAATTTATGAGCGCGTTATTAACTTAATAATTATAGTGGAAACCATTATTATACAACAGGTCCGGTAATAGATCTAACAGGGATCCGGTAATAACAGGGATTTTAAATTTTTTAGTGGCAAGGGAAACTACCTATGAATAAATGCAGCTGGAATAGTCCACCCATGTTTACTTCCCTTTCATTTCTAATTTAACAGGGATCTGATATAACATGACTTTTTCTCTGCTCCCACCATCCCTGTTATATCAGGTTTCCACTGTCCCTGTATGGCCACGTAGTGCAGTGGCGGGAGGAAAATATGTAGGCTACACATTTGGGCCTACTAATGACAATAAATTATTAAGGGGGTAATAATTTATTGCATTTTTAATCTAAGAATGCTAAACTAAAGGAGATCTTGGTCCTGAGCGGGAGAGGGTGAGTGCATTTAGGATGGGCTATCACCGCTATAACTTTAACACAATCCATGGGCTCTCAGCTTGTCACAACAACATAGCCTATACTGGTACTACAATATTAACAATTTTAAAATATTACAAGTTTCAGTCCATCTACCATTGACCTTAGTGTTTTTTGTGTGTTTGTTTTTTAATCTTAATTAAATCAACATCGAAACTGAGCCAGGAGACATGATCGTTAAAACCATTCCAAGAACGTTCATAACTTGACTAGACAAAAAAAACAAACAAAACAACAACAACAACAACAACAAAACTGCCGTGCCACTCTTTGGGAGAGACGTCAAGGTCACGAAGAAATAAAAAGCTAGGAAGTAAGAGTAAGAAAAAGACATGGGGGAAAACAACAGCCCTGGAGACCCAAACAGAAGAGCTATCGGGGAATGGAAAATAAATCAAGCTGTCCCCGCGGTAATTTGCAAATTGCAACCCTAAAATTCGCCAAAATTTGCCAGCAAAAATGCCAAAATTTGCCAAGAAATTTGAATTCAGAATCCATACAGACAATTTCTGCTCACCCCATGAAACAGACATACTGAAAAAGACTGGCTTTTTTGGGGTTATTTTGAAAATTCATACATTCTTTTATTAGAAGAATATTAGAAAGCTATTATATACACCATCTTTGCACAAAGTATAGTTTATCCAGAAACATCCCAATTGAACTGAAACTAAGGCTGGTGAATTGCTACATCATTCCAATCGTGTCCTATGCCGCGGAAACTTGGACAATGTACACAATTTTAGAAAACAAGATTGATACTCTGGAAATGTGGGTCTTTCGCACAGTAGGCAGATAATCAGCTGGAAAGACAAAATCACTAATGAAGCTGTGATGCAAAAGTTTAAAGTGAAAAGAGAAGCACTGCGGTACCAAAACTAAAATCAGTAAAATTAACATAATTCGGGCACACCATGCGCCATGACTCACTACCAATTAAGGACAATTCTCGCCGGTCGGATGGGGAAGAGAGCGACAGGCAGACAACGGAAGTTATAGACCGATGATGTGAAAGCCGGGATGGGTAACAGCTTGGCAATGCATGCTCAGATCACAAGACCAAACTGGTTGAAGACCCATGGTACGACGATCTCTGAAAGTCAGGGATGACATCTAGGCGAGGCAAGTCATGCATTTGAAAAATAATCCTGAAAATGAAAATACAATCAAACGTACATACAAGATTCACAAACAATGAAGTTATTGTAATATAGAAATACTATACCTGTAATGACTTCAAGTTTTCTTATTTGAGGTGTCATCTCCTCTCAGAAAAAAAAAGATTATAAATGGAGAAACTCCTCTCGGCATCAGAAGAATTCAAACAAATGTGTGTATATATATATATATATATATATATATATATATATATATATATATATATATATATATATAATATATTTAAATGAGGAACATTTTCACTACTGTTCCAAAAGACGGTAAGAATAAGTTTAATACCACCTGATGCCTTCACAGCTCTTGGACCAAGAGATTCTTTATATCTCATGGCTTCTGTAGCTCGCACTTCTTTCAGGCCAGGCAAATCAAGAGTATCAACGTTTTCGGGGGGATTTAAAAAAAAATCAATTTGGTAGGATGAAAAAAGGGTAAATCCTAGATTAGCTTGATCCCTGGCTGACCCCCCAAAGACATGCTCTTCTCAAGCTTCTGGTTGACTGCACAGAATGCTTGACAAAACATGTCTTGAAGGCCCATCCTCAAATTCTGATCTAGTCCCTCAGGGAAATGCTTTGACGCCTCTAGAAAGGACACAAAATAAGAGTCAAACGTTGCAAGGGGTACAAAACAGCTAGCCTAGCCACCACTCAAGTGCGTCCACCTAGTGAACTCGGCATGCTGCTCGTGCGCTGTTACACGTCGACCAGATTTGCTCTTCAGAAATTTGTCCATTGTTATTGCAGTCCCGTTTGAGCGATCGTGTCAGAAAGGAAATGACGAAAGACAACAAGCTACGGTTGCTACGGTTAACGCTGCGACGGTGTACCAGTTTCAGCGGTAAAAAAAAAATAGTAGCATAAAACAGGATTAGGATAGAGATCTAGACTGCGAATGAAGTTCAGAACGAAGGGAAACAAATCTGGCAGACTTCCAAGGGCTTGGTGTGAAATTTGAGTTCGAGAACGGCTCAAAAGAAGGGAAATATTTCTGAAAACTACGTTTTTGGGGGGGGGGTAAAATTTGCGGTACCGGTAATCTGCGGAAGCTTCGAAACATTTGCAGCCGCGAAAAACCTCGATGACAGATCAACGATCTGTAAATGTGTCTTGTTGTATCCCGTGCTCGAGGATTCTGTTCTCTATATAACAAAGCTTTCTGTGCATAACTTTACTGTCTTATATAATATGACAACTTGGAACATGAAATATTATGTGCGCGTGCGTGCGTGCGTGTCTGTATATGTGTACTGGTAAAAAAAAGTGACCAATGGAGAAAAGGTAAAAAAAATGTGACATTCACTTATCGAAGTATTATAAGTAGGTGGTTGGCGAGTGCTCTGGTGGGGTCAGCTCCGTCTTTTCTATCCTATCATCCTTACCTCTCCTTTTTTGTAATTGCTACTCTCTTGTAACACTTCTAATTTTGATCTTAGGCACTTATATGACCTTATTGTGTTGCAAGTGCCGTAAAACTCTTACTAAAACCAAAAAACAAACCAAAAAAGGAAAACAACATATTATGTATTAATAACGCTCATAATACAAAAGCTGTATATTTCCAGTAAATCTAATACTTCGAATTTCGAAGCAATTGCGTGTACATGTACAAGAACATGAAGAAAATGATATAGGTGTCATTGCTAATACAGACTTCAACAAAAGTTAAGGACCACTTGCAAACACTCTGAGTGGTCTTCTTGGTTCGACCTGCATGCTCTTGGATGGATCCAGTGGCTTGATGGCGCTGCCTCCGGTGGACAGTGACAGAGTTTGACACTGCGAGCCTTCTGGCAACTTCTCGGGCTCCAACTCCATCTTGAAGCCATGCCATAGCTCTTTCACCATAAAAGTCTCCCAAGTTTCGTCTTGGTGGCATGTTGATGCGATACGGGATTTTGAGCAAACGGCGGCTTATATTGCCACCAAAGTGAGCACAGTTCGAGACCATTCGTCCGTCTATGACGTGCACTAGAAATTTTAACTCTGGAATGTCGTGGTGTCGCACACAAGTCGTTAAAAACAGCAAATGTGGATTAAGTTCCCCGAGGATTTGCGAGCAGCACGTGGTGGTTTTGCCCCTATAGAAAGCTTTTCAGTACGCATTGGTAACTCATTAACACTTTCAGAGCAACAAAAATTGAAACATTCCTTGCCGTCTTTTTTTCGGATAAAAAAACAAACAACCAAAGTTGCCTGTCAATGTGGTCCTTAACGTTTGTTGAAGTCTGCAGTAATAATAATAAATAGCATTTGTATAGCGCATATCCCCGCTCAACAGCAGGCTCTATGCGCTTTACACTATATTATTACCCCAGCAGACCATAGAACATTCCGAAACATTCTCAGCTTCCCGGGAAGCATACAGTGCAAGCAGCTGATTAAGCGCTCAAACACTAACAAACTGACAAGATCTTTCGCTGTCTATAGCCGGGTACCCATTCCCACCTGGGTGAAGTGAGGAAAATTCGTGTAAAGTGCCTTTCCCAAGGACACAACGTCGGGTCCCTGACGGGATTCGAACCCACGACCTTACGGTTGCGAGTCCGAGAGCCTAACCACTAGGCCACCGACGCCACAGTACTGGTAGTAGTAATAGATTATTTAAGAGGCAGGACCTCCTAGTTAATCGTCCTCTCCGAAAGGACTTGGCCAAGTAGGAAATTGGTGGAAAGTGCCTTTCTCAAGGACACAAAATGGGACCGAGCTGAGGAACCCCCGAACCAGCAATGTCACGATTACGGTTCCGGCAGCCTAACCACTAGGCTAACGTCACCACCAAGAACATGGAGTCATTTGAGTACTTTTTTATGTGTGAGAATGTAGGCTAGTTTGCTTATGTCTGTAATGAGGTGGTGAAATAGTCTCTATTAGCACTTGTTCTTGTTTCTTGCCCGATCGTGCCGTACATCTTCTTTTTTACGTTCTAATTTTAAATCTTCGTTTAAAGGTCTACCAACTATCAATGACACCTGGAAGCTGTGGAAGTTCGGTACCGTACTTATTTGACCTCTAGCAAACCACGATGTTAATAAGTATAAGGGTCAACACATCAGTGGATATTTTTCTAGTTATTTTGAGGGATAGATCTATGGAATTCCCCTAAAGACAAGTTCAGTTGAGGAAATTCCGACCAATATGATGACTTTTATAACCTTACAAATTGACTGGAGGCCATCTGGCCTTTCTATGTTTAGCTAAGACAATTTAGCGTTCTTCGTGAAAATCGCAGTGCGGTTTTATTACTACATGTGCAGACTTCAACTTAAAAAAAAGTTAAGGACCACTTTGACAGACAGTCTTAATTTTTTAAAATATCCGAAAAAAAAGACAACAAGGAATGTTTCAAAATTTTTGCTCTGAAAGTGTCAATGGGTTACCAAACGTGTACTGCAAAGCCTCCTAAAGGACCAAAACCACCACGTGCAGCACGGACATCCTCGGGGAATTTTAGCCAAATTTTCTGTTTTTTATCGACTTGTGTGCGACACCAAGGACTTTCCTCAGTTAAAATTTCTGGTGAGCGTCATAAACGGACGTCTCGACCTGTGCTCACTTTGGTGGCAGTATAAGCCGCCGTTTGCGCAAAATCCGGTATCGCATCTACATACCACCAAGACGAAAGCGGAGAGACTTTGATCGTGCCAGAGTTATGGCATGGCTGGAGGATGGAGTTGGAGCCCGAGAAGTTGCCAGAATGCTTGCAGTGTCATACTCTGTCATTGTCCGCCTGAGGTAGCACCATCACGCCACTGGATCAGTCCAAAAACGCCCACGAGCAGGTCGACCCAAGAAGACCACTTAGAGTGTTTGCAAGTGGTCCCTAACTTTTGTTGAAGTCAGTTGTTAAAACGTTTAGAACTGTTTGTCTTGGGGCAAGAAAATAACTACATGTAATGATAAATCTCCGCAAAAGTAGAAGGAATAAAGCGATGTTGACATTGAAAAACAAAAGTTCATATATTCGCATGTACTGTTCATGGTACATACACTGCCAACTGTGAGGCCCACATTAAGAAAAATTATCCGACACTTTTAATTACATGTAGTATTTATGTTACTGTTCCAACACAATCAGAGGTATCTCGCTCAGCCAAGTAGGGAAACTGTACGCAAAAATACAGGAGTAACGCACTCAACCAAAAGCAAAATACCTAGTATTCAGCAATGCCCAGTTTGGTTTCAGAAAAGAAAGGGGATGCACCGATGCAAACGTTAGTACTAGTGAGAGAGCAAGAGAATAACTCAAGAGCCAGAGGCAAAAGAAACGTGAAAGTTTCATCGCCGTTAAAGAAATGGCCCAAGTTTCCACTGTTTGCATGTTCCATTGAAGCATGGTCGGAACCTACATGATTGACCTCATTCGAACAATCCAATACCCTGGTTGGTTGCTTATACTTATACAACAAACAACTAAACAACTATCACAGTTCATGGGTACCGTACTTACTTGTCACATCATTCGAGTGGTGAGTTTGTGTTCAGGAGTTCACGTAGGCCTTGCCTAGAGATTTGAAGCCTCAAAATATGGAATTCAGTTGAAACGAAAGCAGTGTCAAGATGCTGAAACTTTCATCACAAAACCTTGAGAGGGCTATAATCATCGACTAATTGCTGTCGAGTCTGCTGAACATGTGGCAACTGTTTACTAACTTACAGGTGTACCTATTTCCACCATCTACTGTCAACACTACTGGTTTTGAGCCACCAGTGCGACCTGTGATCTGCCCGAGTAGGAAAACCAGGGGCGACATTACGGAAGCTCAGGATCTCCCAATGATGCGCTAATACTGGATGGATCCGTTCCTGACCGTCGTTGAGACCACCAGGAACACAATCACTGAATCAGACAAACAGAACGGGCCTTGATACTAAAACCGTCCTAACGATTGCACCGTATTGCAACCTACAGTAGTTGAACAGGCCAACAGAAGTTTGCAGATAGTTTTTCTCAAATTTCTTTTGCCTGTTGAGATCGTGGTTAAGATTAGTAAAAAGCAGTGAGCTTTTTGTATTGAACATTTCCTCACCACTAACTCATTTCGTATGTTTCGCACAAGGTACGGAAATAATGTTAAAGTGCTCTTAAGGCCTTATTTGGTCTATCAGTTAGGACCTGTAGAGAATAAGAACTGAAAATTCCCAGACAAAACGACCACTTCAGGTTAAACATACACCGTTCGCACCCCTTTAAATGTCACCAGAGTGCAGAATTCAGTGGATGAGCTCCATGAGACGTCTGTCCGTAGACTATGTGTGCAGCTAAGACTTTCGTACATCTCAACGGTCCGCATTCTCAAGGCAGATCTTCATCTACGACTTTTCTCGTTCGCGAATCTATCAGAGAATACCAGTGTGTTCATGATTCCTTGATCGTCTTGAAAAGCGTGGACATTTACTCTATGACATTTGGTTCATTGGCAAAGCCCCTATTCACCTTTCAGGTTATATCAACTCCACAATTAATGCTGTCTACTCGGGCAACCTCACCCCCCCCCCTACTGTCACTAGAAACAGCTCCATATTGTAAGGTGTGCCGTGTGTATGGCTTTGAGTTCTCATGACAAAATATATGGACACTTAGACAAGCCAAAAACATACTGTAGGATCCTGTTTGTTGATTTTTCGTCAGCCTTCAATACTATCCAGCCAGCTATTCTTTTAAAGAAATTAGAAAACATAGGTGTTAACGTCAATTTAATATCATGGATAGGCAATTTTCTTACCAACCGAACCCAGCATGTAAAATTAAAACATTCTTCATCGACATCTTCTTCTTCTTCTTCTTCTTCTTCTTCTTCTTCTACTTCTTCTTCTTCTTCTTCTTCTTCTTCTTCTTCTTCTTCTTCTTCTTCTTCTATCCCGTGGTTGGGGCAACCGTGGGGCACCACTTCATCTGAAAACCAGCTCTGGCCATCTATTTTTGTCCTCTGCTTTCCTCAGATTGTCACCCATCGTCTTTCCTGTCCACTTTGTAATGTTGTCCTCCCATCTCCCTTCTGCTTTCCTCTCTTTCTCTTTCCTTGTACGGTTCCTTGCAGGATTGTTTTGGCAAGAACTGTGGATCTTGTGACATGCCCATACCATTTTAATTTCTGTCTCTTCACTGTGGTCAGTAGATCTTCATATTGCCCCACTGCGTGGTGATTCTCTTTCGTACCTCAGCATTGGAAACGTGGTCTTTGTACGAGATGTCAAGGAGTCTTCGGTAACATCTCATCTCTGTGGTCTGAATCTTTTTCTCTAATTCTGCTGTTAGTGTCCACGACTTGCAGGCATATAAAAAATATGGAGATGACCCGTGAGCGCATTAGTCTAATTTTTTAGTTGTGTGTGATGTTTCTGTCCCTCCAAATAGGCTTCAGTTTTGACAGCGCAGCTGTTGTTTGCGCGATTCTGGAGAGAATTTCTGGTCTTCATCTGAGACGATAATATATCCAAGGTATTTGAAGCTGTTGGCGGTCACAAGTTTCTCGCCCCTGACTTCGATGTCCGCGTTGATGCCAATGGTGTTATTGGTCATTAGCTTGGTTTTCTCGGCACTGATCTCCATGCCGTAGGCTGCTGAGGTTGTGTCCTGCCGCTCCACTAGTGTGGTGAGCTCCTGCTCTTCTCCTGCTAATCCATCGATGTCATCGGCAAAACGCAAGTTAGTGATTGTCCTGCCTCCAATACTGATTTTTCCTTTGTGGTCTTCCAGAGTGTCAGTCATGATTCGTTCTAGGAAGATGTTGAAGAGAGTGGGAGAGAGCAAACAGCCTTGCCTCACCACGACCGTTGTCCTGAACCAATCCCCCATGCTGTCGTTAAGGTAGACTGCGCTGGAGGCCTTGTCATATAGTTGTTGTATGACGTTGATCAGGGTGGCGTTGATGTTATACTTCCTCATGGTTGCCCATAAGGCTGCATGCCAGACCCTGTCGTAGGCCTTTTTAATATCCACGAAGATATGGTATAGGTTTTGTTGGTGTTGGAGGTACCTCTCGCACAGTATCCTGAGTTTGAAGATCTGTTCTGTTGTGCTGCGCCCTGCTCTAAAGCCTGCCTGCTCTTCGGCAATGATCTTCTCTGCCTGTGGTTTCAATCTGTTCAGCATTATCTTCAACATAACCTTACTGGGGTGGCTTTTTAGACTGATGGTACGGTAATTCTGACATAGTTGCAGGTTACCTTTTTTGGGGAGTGTAATCACTAGTGATTGTGTCCATGGTGTTGGCCACTTTCCTGTCTGCCAGATCTTGTTGCAGATGACAGTCAGAGCGCTTATCATGTCTTTTCCTCCCTGCCTGTACTAATTCTCTTGGGATGTTGTCCACTCCTGCTGATTTTCCTTTCTTCAGTGCTTTAACTGCTGCTTCAACTTCTCGAAAGATTGGGTGGTTATCGATGTTGGTTTCTGGGGGAACGTTTAGAATCTCAGGGTTTCCCTTGGTTTTGTAGTTGTACAATTCTGAGCAGTATTCTGTCCATCTCTTCAAAATGTCTTGTTCCTCTGTCAGGCATTTTCCTTGTTTGTCTTGAATGGTGGTGGTGCGCCCTTCTTTAGTGCATGCCAGGTCTTTTACATTGATATGCTTCATCGACATACATCACAACAAATACAGGGGCCCCTCAAGGATGTGTTTTGTCACCAGTTTTATTTACACTATACACGAACGATTGCCAAATAAACAACAGTAACATCAAGTTGATAAAAATTTGTAGATGATTCAACCATAATTGGGCTAATTCAGGCTGATCATAACGAAATGGCTTACCGGAATTTTTTCTGAATGGTGTGCAAATCATAAGCTTCTTTTAAATGTGAAAAAAACCCCAAAAGAAGTTGTTGTTGATTTTAGAATAAAGAAACTGTCCCTGCAGCCACTCGAAATTAAATGTGAAAACATCGAGCAAGTGTCAGATTATAAATATTTGGGGGTTACAATAGACAACAAACTCAACTGGCGTGTCCACACTTCTCTCCTGCATAAAAAAGTGAACAAAAGACTATTTTTTCTAAGGAAGCTAAAGTATTTTAAAGTTGATAAAACATTGATGTCCATGTTCTACCATTCAACCATAGAAAGTATGATCAATTTTTGTATAACAGCATGGGCCGGGAACACAAGACAACAAGGTAAAGAAACATTAAATCGACTAATACGGAAAGCATGTAAAATTTCAACATCTACATTCCTCTACTTGGATGCATTGTACATAACAGCTTGCACTAAAAACATTAATTATATCTTTTTAGGCAACACACATCCCTTGTTCCCTCAAATAAGAACATCAGTCAGAAGTAAAAGACCCAGGCTTCTGATCTGTAACAAAGAAAGATATAGAAGGTCATTTTTTACCAACGTCTATCTAAATGCTTCCATCTTAACCATCTAGTATAAGTATACTTGCGACCTTAAAGCATGCATCAAAATAACATTGAGTGTATATCTAGCTTACAATTATTATTCTTTATATTTCTGCTCATTTATATTATGTTTGTGATTGTAAGCCTACATGTGTGTGCATGTGTGTGCGCGCGCGCGCGCGCGTGTGTTTGTGTTTGTGTGTGTGCGTGTGTGTATGTGCGCGCGCGCGCGCGCGCGTGTGTGTGTGTGTGTGTGTGTGTGTGTGTGTGCACGTGGTGAAACATCAAAACCAATGTGCCAGGACCTGGACAATAAAGATGTATCTTATCTTATCTTATCTTATCTTATCTTATCTTATCTTATCTTATCTTATCTTATCTTATCTTATCTTATCTTATCTTATGGTTTAAGTGGAACCTTGTGTTTGGCCACCACTGAACAGGACATATAGACCATTGATTCTCGGAATTCCAGAATTAAATTTTAAAAAACCCCAACAAACTTTGTAGGAGAAAAGAAATATTTTTTTAAAGGTGACAGGGAAGGAAAGATTAGAATTTGAAAAAAAAAACGAAAAGTAAATGAAAAAAACCCCCAAATCAATCTTTTCATGACTTTCTTTACAAAATCCTTCGATTTGGTGCATTTTGCATTTATATGTGGTTTTTATAAAAACTATTTTCGTTTTCGAAATTAAGTTCCTTCTATGTGAAATTTATGTCAAACAAATTCCTTTTTAATGAATTAGAACTGTTCCAAATTAAAACATTCTAGTACAAATTTTGTGCGAGATGTTTAGAAAAAAACTTGTACAGTTGTTGTTTTTTTGGATCACCCTGTACGTATATTCTTCACATGAAAATAACTATACATGGACACCTTGAAATCATCAAAAGACATGTCTAATAAGTAATACGTAACGAAGTACCTTTTTGTCCTGAAAAGTGCCAAAAACTGCGGCAGCGATTCACGCCCCCCCCCCCTAAAAAAAAGCCAAAAAATCGACGCAGATGCTAGATTAGGACGTGCCTTGAACGTAAAGTCGAGATTACAACAGACACAATACGGGTTTTCATCTCCCTGCAGGAGGTATCTATGTTTCAAGGACGTCTGTCTAAAGCTCAATTTTCTTATTTCATTTCGTCTTTGCTGGAGAGCCCCAGGTGTTTTCATGGACCCAACTTGGCCTTTATATTGTGGCGTTAATTACCTGTATTTACTTGTTCGCTCCTTTGTTCCTCCTGCAGACTGGTGGTGTAACTTCAGACTTTGTTTGTGAAGTCTGTCTACGGGAGGGTGATATCCGTTGACCCCAACAGAACGGACAGGGATTCCCTCGCCAGAGGATTGACTTGCTTGTTTTCTCTGATGCTTCATGACTAGGTAGCCATGCAAACACAATGCGCTTTCCCTGTTCCGTCACGGAATGCATTCTCAACTGTAATTTGACTTTTTTAGGTTTAAGAGTGTGACATTAGTTGGTGAAGTGAGGCAAAACAAGGAATCGGGCAGAATGAAAAAAGAAGGTTTTGGGGGATTTTAGTACCATAAAGTGACAATGATGAAGACGTGAATTCCCACTTGTCACAAAAAATGCTCTCTCTCTCTCTTTCTCTTCTCCCCCTCTCTTTCTCGCTCTCTCTCCCCCCCCCCTCTCTCTCTTCTCTTCTTCTTCTTCTTCTTCTTTTTCTTCTTCTTCTTCTTCTTCTTCTTCTTCTTCTTCTTCTTCTTCTTCTTCTTCTTCTTCTTCTTCTTCTTCTTCTTCTTCTTCTTCTTCTTCTTCTTCTTCTTCTTCTTCTTCTTCTTCTTTCTTTTGTTTTTTCTTTCTTTCTCTTCCCCCCCCCCCCATCCTCCCTTGTATAATCACTAATCTCTCTGTAAGTAACAAGTAGTCGTAAGTATTGTTATTGATGACTAAATGATATACAATGTTACTCCAATCTTTGATTTCCCATACGCATTCGGGGTTTTTATGGATTAAAGCTCCCTAGATAGGATAGGAGATATGAGTTTCATGAAACAGGGTCTCCTGCTGGGGTGTAGGATTTGGTGAGATAAAATGCGCCATACTGAAATAATTTGATTCCGGTATTGGATTGATTCAATACTGTATCAGTTTTGTTTTAGTAAGGTTTTACTCAGCTCGCAACTGCATAAGGTCAAATGTGCGCAAAGGGGTGGATGTCAACAGAGAAGTCCAAACGAGAAATCATGTTTACTCTGCTCACCTCTCTATCCTTAAGAGCACGGAGTCAGCTTCGACTATCAAGGTACCCCGTAAACGTGTGTGTTTGTGTGTGTGTATGGAAGAGAGAGAGAGAGAGAGAGAGAGAGAGAAAGAGAGAGAGAGAGAGAGAGAGAGAGAGAGAGAGAGAGAGGGAGAGAGAGAGAGAGAGAGAGAGAGAGAGAGAGAGAGAGAAACATACAAAAGAAGTTGAGGAAAGGTGGCGAGAGTAAGGATGGGGAAAGAAAAAGCAGTTCCCCCTATGTTGTTCCGGCACAGTATGAGCATGGCAGTGATAAATCAGCCCATTTACAATGCTACTGTGCATAAGAACAAGCTAATATCCCCCTTTGGGAATGACCAAAAGACACTTAAGCCAGTAGCACTGCCCTGGTGGGGGGAAATCCCGGGAAATACTGTATCAATACTTGCATATTCAGTGACATTTTAAACAAACTATCTCCAATCACAATTTTTGCAAGTTACATGTATTAGTATGTTATTAAAAAAAGACATTTTCGCTCGAACGACACCAAACTAGTTTTTGTCGCAATTTATGTTGCAACATATCAAGTAAGTAAGTTATTCAGTGTTTAAGGTCATTGGTCTACATCACATCATATTATAAAACACTCATTTGTTAATAATATAAACTTTCTATTTATAAAAAAGTACAGTTTGTGCTCATATCTCTTATCATGGGTCAATCATTGCATATTTCTATCACTGGGCCGAGTCAGGCTGGAAGGAGTTACGAGCTAACATTTTCCTTTGATGGACAAAATTTGGACAATAGAAAATAAAATGAAATTCATCTTCAATTTCGTGAGTCACCCCTCTCACATATGGGTGAATTTATTTATTTTCAGCGATAAAGATTGTTATTTAATGGAAGGCTATATGTTTTTAACAAGGCAATGACTCTTCTGTTCTAATACCGTGGCAGGTTGATGATATACTCAGTTTCTTGAAATGGAATTGCAATAGAGAATACATTATACTTGCGACAAACTTCTTCATGTATGTTCTGCACAGAATGATCAACAAGCCTTCTTTTTACTTCAATGAAAAATAATTAATAAGTACTTCCAACACCTTGAGAAAACCAGACATATCCAAAACCCAGGGAAAAATAATAGTACGTTTTTAACTTCAGTAGCCCAGTTGGCTCAGCCCAGTTCACAGGAACAAAATAATTGCAAGTAAAATTTCTTTGGATATCTGCCACTTTCAAAGTGAATAGGTTTGCACCAGAATTTAATGATGCAATGCATTTAATTAAAACAGGCATTGGTTCTTCCCACTTTCTTGGAACTAAACTAAACACTTGGGTGTAGTTTTGCCAAGACCCAGAAGCGCTTTCCGGAGTTTTACCTGAATGTTGCCAATCATGCCCCTATTTTTGATACCCCAAATTTCAGAGCCATAAAACAGCATTTGTTTAATCTTTATATAAAACATGTTTTGTGCAGTTTCGAAATTTAATTCTTGGTATGAACCGAAAAGCCTTCTTGTTCGAGAAACAATCCGCTGAGATGTTGCAATTGTTTTACCCCTTAGTAAAATGCATACAATGTAGCTAAACCCTAATTGCCTTATTATCGTGTCAATTACACTACAAGGGGACCACAGAAATTGAAAAAGACAGTAAAGCGCCTTTTCCCGCTTTGAAACCCTGGAACTTCACTTTGGCTATTTTTCAAGGCGTAAACAACAGAGCTCAATTATATAAATCTCCGTACTGTCAATGATCCTGCGTCTGTCACCTCATGGAACCTGCGAAATCAAATCGAATAATATTTTCGTTTCCTTAACCATGACGTTGGCAAGCACTACCCCCCCCC
>NW_004797342.1:326932-328522 GCF_000002075.1 Aplysia californica
ACTATGATTTTCTTAGGGGGGTGGGTCACCTTGGCAGAGATATTTCTAAAAGTACTCGTCGCAGCTGAATCCAACTTTGCATGACTGTTTCTAGATAATTATGTTTGCAACGTACTAAAAGAATATTGTGATATTGTAATAAGTCTTCCGTCAGTGTTAAAAAGATTGACAGTATCACTCTGATTTGTGATCAATTTTTTGTCCAAGTATCGTATATGACACTAAAAGGGCAGTTACAAGAAAAGTATGAGACTAAGGAAAGTAAA
Source organism: Aplysia californica (assembly GCF_000002075.1). NCBI lineage: Eukaryota > Metazoa > Mollusca > Gastropoda > Aplysiida > Aplysiidae > Aplysia > Aplysia californica. The sequence continues at coordinate 327,199 of NW_004797342.1, forward strand.
TCTTTAGTACGTTGCAGGTTGTATATACACAAACTCTGTGTGACAATATCAAGGCTGTATCAATTCAATCTTTTTCAAAATCCCTGCCAACAATTTGCGCAAATTTTGGTCTGTCGAACCCTTTGCATCTAAAAAATTTAAAAAATTGACAGTGAAATCATATAGGGATAGTGTGTTTTTGTTTCTTGACCCATACTGGTTATTGGGAATCCCAGTACACTTAATTTAGAGCCCAAACAAAAATTTTCATTTCAGCTGTACCTAGTTCACCTTAAATAAGGGTTGATTTTTTTTCTTTTGCACAGAAGGAAGAGTTGATCAAGGACAGGCAGACAGACACACACACACACAAACACACACACACACACACACACAAACACACACACACATACAGGCAGAGAGAGAGGGAGAGAGAGAATGAGAGAGAGGGGGAGAGAGAGCGAGAGAGAGAGAGAAGGAGACAGTAGAAAAGGAGAAAGAGAGGGGGGAGAGAGAGAGAGGGAGAGATCGGGAGCGAGAGAGAGAGAGAGAGAGAGAGAGAGAGAGAGAGAGAGAGAGAGAGAGAGAGAGAGAGAGAGAGAGAGAGAGGGGGAAGGGGTGAGTTAAGGGTGAGAGGACACTGAAGTAACATAGCGTCAAACCAGACCAATGTTACGATCGACAAATTGACCAACATCTGTTTCAATTGTTTATTTTGTTTATTTTAGACCTAATTTTCTTCTTTGGGCTTGCAATTATCACAAAGTGTATTTCTAGAACAGCATTATGATGTGGAATACATGAAAAAGCAGAAAATGAAGTAAAATAATTTTTCTATGTACAGAAATTGTCGACGTGTCTTGTAGTTGTATCCTCTCTTGTGCAATTCAATAACAAAACAACAAAAACAAACAAACAAAAACAAGAGCAAAAACAAAACAAAAAAACCAAAAACAACAACAACAACAACAACAACAACAAACATTTAACAACGTTGGACAGTTTGCAGTGGCAAAAAGATTTACTTGGCAGTGCCCTGACTTATCTCCTTCACAAACAAAACCCTTTAGAGCCGTAATGTTATTTCAATTATAGTGGGATAACAAATTCGTGGCTCAACTTGTCCTCAAATAGCTCTTTAACGGATGAATCAAAGTCAAGGATACTTTGCACAGCAGTTTGTATAAGTTTGTCATATTTTTCCACAACCTAGGCTAGATTAGGGCATGATGCGGGGGAATTTTGAAATTCGTTAATAAGAAGAAACTAAGCTTACAAATATGGTAGCATCAACATAAATAGAGTGGAGAATTGGGCCATGAAGTAAAATTTTGAAAAATTTTTT
>NW_004797342.1:330888-333371 GCF_000002075.1 Aplysia californica
ATCTCGCTTATTAGAAGACCACATTTTACAAAATTTCACACATATAACAAGCATAGTAAGGAGTCTTAAAATCCGCCATCAAATTTGAGAAAAACTTTCGTTTCCATGGATACGGCGGCCATATTGGATTTTGCTGACAGGTCTTACGTAATGAATACCCACTTAACGCTAATGGAAATTGATTGTTTTTTTGCATGCGTGTTAACTAACATTCTATCTAAAAATTTGTCCGTTGTATTTTTCCTAAATGAATTAGAAATTTTTTAATGAATTTTTTCCTGAGGTAGTATTCAAGTTCACTAAAATTCCGTGAAAATCCACACTCCAGACACCACTAACAACATCATGTTTTAGTATTACATGTTCTCTTCATTCTGTAAAAAATTCATGAAGATTAGATGAAAAATGGTGGAGTTATTCAAAAAAGTATAGAGCAAAATCGCGTTTTGAGAAAACGGCCGATAAAGAAAAATTGACTTTATGAGGAAATTGTGGTGACAAACATGCCCGGTATGGGAAAAATGCAATTTTTGGGGGTTCTTATGGGATGAAATAGTTGAAGGAGGGGCTGAGGAGGCTAAATATGCCTACAACTAAAATTCCATAATTTTGAGCGAATCGGAGCTTTGGGGGTGTAACCCCCCCCTCCCCCCCCCCCTTTAAATTTGTAGAAACCTCCCACTGCAATTTTTGAATGAGTACTAACATTTATTAACAGTTTTTCTCGAACCAAAATAGCAGGTGTTCGCAAAGAGATTGATCTGTTCAGATAAATTGTCACAAGATTTTGTGCCAAAGCTCGAGACTTTAGGTTCAGTAGTTGAGGAAATGACAAAAGTTACGCCACGGATTTTTGACCGCACTAAAGTATATTTTACCGTAAGCTAATTTTTTTATATAAGAGTTCTAGGCATAAACAATTGAGAAGCCTATAGACATATACATGTATGTTTTTATCTTTATTTTAATATAAATGAAGAGCTCAGGGGAAATAGTGCTAATCACGGGGAAAAAATGAAAGCTGAAAACAACTAGTTTACATGTCATGCCACTACTACACAACTGCAGCCGTTTCTGGTAATTGAAGAAAAGAATGGAACAAGCCAAGCATTATATAAACACAGGCAAAGGCAAAGAACTGAACACATGGTGACTTATGTCTTTTTACCTTGATCTCTTCTTCCTAACTTCAACATTCAATTTCAAGATCAACCCCTTGTCGTATGTCACAGGTCTCACCCTAATTATAGTATGGCGTAATTATAATATTGCAATAAGCCTGCAACAATAGGAAGACGATCTGTTTCTGGAATTGGAGGATTTATATTTAGCTCGTGAAATCCACAAGTGAATCCCGCATGATGGCTTTAGTGTCGATATAAGCCTCCTAATACTAGATCTACTTCTTCGCGCATCATCTCGATATGACTGATTGTATCAAAACGAATAGCCCGCCATATTTACTATCTTTCTCACCATATCCTCCACTAAGGGACACAAGGTACAGCTGAAGTGAAAATTGTTGTTTGGGCTCTAAATTAAGTATACTGGGCTTCGCAATAACCAATATGGGTCAAGAAACAGAAACACACTATCCCTATAGGATTTCACTGTCAATTTTCTGAATTTTTCAGATGTAAAGGGTTCGACAGACCAAAATTCACGCAAATTCTGGGCAGGGATTCTGAAAAAGATTGAATTGATACAGTCTAGATATTTTAACACAATTTTCCTGTATATACAACCTGCAACGTACTAATGATTTACTTTCTTAAGTCTCATACTTTTCTTGTAACTGCCCTTTTAGTGGCATATACAATACTCGGACAAAAAAATTGATCATTAATCAGAGTGATACTCTCAATCTGTTTTACACTGACAGAAAACTTATTACAACATCACAATAATCTTTTAGTACGTTGCAAACATATTATCTGGAAACAGTAATGCAAAGTGGGATTGAGCTGTGGCATGTACTTTCAGAAATATCTCTGCACAGGTAACCCCCCCCCCCCCCCCAAGAAAATCATAGTTTTGAGAAAACTGGAAAAAAACTCGAATTCATACTGGTCTATTTCAACAACATTTTCACAAACTTGGCATATGTGAGCACTTAATGTATGTTTTAGACGCTTGAAAATATTTCCTTGCGATATGTTGCTCTACTAAAATAGTCGAAAATCGAAAAATCGGTTTTGGATACCAAGATCGACTTTTTCTGGCTGTCAGCTACTGCCATGTTGTACTTTAAGAAGCTATCAGTCAACTGATTTCGCAATGCAGTGTTCAGCAAATACCCCTCAAACGAGACGATACATTGGTCAAAAATACAGAAGTACAAGCGTGAAGCAGACGGAGAATCTGCTAGTTCATGTACATAGCTTGTCTTTGGGTAAGACAAGTTAGTGAAAGGAGAGACACTGGTACGTGTATGTATGTATGTATGTATGTATGTATGTATGTATGTATGTATGTATGTATGT
>NW_004797342.1:337156-342592 GCF_000002075.1 Aplysia californica
TGTGTGTTTGTGAGTGTGTGTGTGTGTGTGTGTGTATGTGTGTGCGTGTGTGTGTGTGTGTGTGTGTGTGCGCGTGCCGTCCAAAAATTAATTTTAAAAGTAAAAAAACAACCTGGCACAATTCTGAATTCGTTTCCTTTCTTGTCAAGGGAACCTTATGTTAGCGCTTCTGAATCACACACATCCCTTTCTTCTGACGTCTAACTTACCACCTGTTTCAGTGTACACATCGAGTACAAAGCGAGTAAAAAGAAAAAGAAAAGTACAACTTCAGTTCATTTTATTATTGGAAATTGGATAACAGTGTCTAGTTACTGTATTAGTAATATTACCCCTTGGCACCGATAGAGAACTTTGTATGTAGCAGCTTTTCAGACTTATTTTTCTAGTAAGATCACCTTTTTCAGGCAATGGGTCGATAAAATGTACGCAATTGCCCCAACTTACCATCAGTTTAAGGGGCTAGTCTCGATTATTTTACTCCAGCAACGAAAGAAGAAATCCAAAAGATTATATTAGTGAGTCCATCAAAAACTTGCACCTTAGACCCCATACCCACCAGCTAAAAAAATGTGTACATGAACTTCTTCCACACATCACCCAAATTGTAAATGATTCTCTCCTCAGAGGCACAGTACCAAATTGTTACAGGACAACACATGTTAGACCCCTTTTGAAAAAAGCTGGACGTGTTGAAAAGGACTTTAAAAATTTAAAACCATTTTCAAATCTCTCATTCTTATCCAAAATTCAGGAAAAAGTTGTGTCTAACAGACTCTTACAGCATATTAAAGTTAATAGTCTTAGCGACGTTTATCAGTCAGCATGCAAGGCACACCATAGTACCGAGACGGCCTTACTTAAGGTCTATACTGATATTTTAAAATATAATGAAGAAAGAAAGGTGTGTTTCCGTACTCTTTTGGGCCTTTCGGCTGCATTCGCCACGGTTGCTCATGCCATTTTACTACTTTTGGTGTAAAGGGTACTGTCCTGCAATGGTTTGAGTCATATTTTAAAGAGCGAACACAAGCAGTTGTGGTTGGAAGCACGGGTTCAGATAATATTTTGCTTAGATTTGGTGTTCCTCATGGGTTTGTTCTTGGACCTGTCTTGTTTACAATATGTGCACAGCCTATTGCAGATATTGTAAGACACTTTGACATGAATTACCATCTTTATGCCGATGACACACATCACCTTTAGTCGATTCAACTGAGCAATTTATTCGGGAACTGATAATATAGATAGTCAGTAAAGAATTGAAACTAAATGATGATAACAAGACGGAAATAATGTTGAGTGGAAAGACAAAAGCCACTAGGAATCTACCAGAACTACAAATTGATATCAATAACCATACCATCCGTTCAAAAAGAAGTCTTAAACATCGAGGAGTTCAGTTGGGTTATGATATTATTATGTCTATGTCCTCCCAAATTAGTCAGCTCAGCAAAAGTACCAATTTTCAGCTTAAGAAAATTGGCAGTGTAAGAAATTATTTAACTAAAGCAGCAGCCAAGACATCATGGTAACAACACTGATTTTTATCAAAATTAGATTACTGTAAATACTGTAATGCTATTTTATCCGGTTTGACGGCCGAAAAACGATCAAAGTTACAAGTACAAGTACTCAATAAAACAAGCAACAAAACTGATAATGAAACAAAATAAATCAGCGCACGTAACACCAATTCTGAAAGAACTACACTGGTTGCCAGTAAAAGAAAGAATCAAATACAAAACTGCCGTTTTCTGTTTTTAAATGTATTAATGATATTACACTTTCTTATTGTAAAAAATTCCTGGAAATATATCATCCACCCAGATCCCTTAGATCAGCCTCTGAGAATCTAATTATTAAAACTCCAAAACAAAATTACAAAACGTACGGTGAAAGTTCCTTTTTGTTCTTTGGTCCCTAGGTATGGAACGAACTCCCTTATAAAATAAGATGTGCCCCAACAATTTACATTTTCAAAAAACTGCTGAAGCATTTCTTATTCACAAATGCATACCTGTCATAATGATGAACTGTTTTGTATGCCAGACTGTCAGACTGAAGAAATAACGTGTGAGAATGAGAGAAAGAGAGAGAGAAAGAGAGAGAGAGAGAGAGAGAGAGAGAGAGAGAGAGAGAGAGAGAGAGAGAGAAAGAAAGAGGGAGAAGAGAGAGAAAGAGAGGGACAAAGAGAGAGAAAGAATGAGACGGAGAGAGAGAGAGAGAGAGAGAGAGCGAGAGGGGGGGGGGGGGAGAGAACGCAGTGAGCATTTTTTAGAAAAAAGAAATGCATAGCATAAAAGCTATTCATTATTATTATTATTATCATTATTATTATTATTATTATTATTATTATTATTATTATTATTATTATTATTATTATTATTATTATTATTATTATTAATATTATTACTATTATTATTATTAATAATAATAAAAAAAACCAGTGTCTTAAAAATAGGCCTTACTTAAAGGGCAATATTCGGACTTCTCTGCGCTAACTTCAACAAAACTTTGAACTAAAATAAATTCAACCATGTGGAGCGTCAAGTTGGTAAATATGGAAAAGAAAATCAATCGGCGTGTTTGAAAATTATGAAAAGAAACAAATTCAGAATCGTGCCTGTTTTTTTTTAACCTAAACCTCATTTTGAACCTAAAATAGGTAGCACGCAAAACTTTACTAGTTTAAAGTGTTCAGCTACAGGGGTCAGGGGGCTCTCGTTGCCTAGACGTTAAGGTGTTCGCCTCTCATTCAATAGGTCTTGGGTTCGAACCCGGATAGCAACGGAACAATTTCTTCTTTAAAATTTTCACCTTTCACGTCCTTTCCTACTTTCTAACAATGTTCTGTCGTCTGCTTTCGTCTCCACCTTCTGTCACCACCCCCTCACCTCCTTGCCTCTCCTCTGGGCTCCTGACTCTTTCTGCAGCATTTCTACTGCTTTTCTCCTGCTCCTTCTTACTGCTGTCTTTCAGCCACACCCCTGATCTTATGGAAGGTCTACACCCAGCCTTCTCGGAAAGGGTGAAAAATCTCGGAGGTCACGTGTGCAAGTTTCGCACGTTAAAGATCCCTTGATGGTAAAAAATCGATCAGAGTAGGCTTCGGCCGCCACACGGGCAAAAATCAAAATTTCCTTCCAACTGTAAAAGTTTAATGTGTCCCGCATGCTCATATGACCTTATACAGTTGTGTGCGTCGTAAAACACTTTTTCGCTTCTGTAACCATACGAATGTTTTTGCTAATTCAACGTGTGTGGCAATTTTTTTTCTTGAACATTTGAAAATGAACATGACATAGCTCTTTAAAAGTTAAAAACCGAACAAACGTACTAGCAAACGAGTCTGTCGAAGGCACAGTGTCCTGTTGTTCTGACTTAGCACTCTCCTGGATCCTGTTCTATCATAGATTAAAGACCAGCGTCTGTGGTTCAGTTGTTTGGCGTTCAGTCGTCGCACATAGAAAAGCCGAGTTCGATTCTCGTATGGGGAGGATGTTTATCGTGTCTCAGTCTTTCTGCTGAGAAGCGGTATCCCTCTCAGCTCGGGTTGGCCCTGGCAGGCAGGGCCGTAGCCCGTCTCCTAAACGATCTAAATTTTTGTCGATAGGAAAGTAAATACATAACTAAATGAAAAAAAAAAGATTTTTTAGTAAAGTTGGAGGTCTCGTCTTTGGAATACTCATACCGTGTTAAACAGTGTTCCACACCACACCACACCACACCACACCACACCACACCACACCACACCACACCACACCACACCACACCACACCACACTACACCGCCCCGTAAGCAGACAAAACTCCTTTTAAATTTTATTGGCGCCAATCTTTATAGATGCTAAATCGATAGCCTGATCAATTACCCTACTTGTGCCGAAAAATCAAAGAGAAACGGCGACTAGTGTTTGAATAAATTAGAATTCAAATTTCTGAAGAACACTTTTCCTTTAATGGTTACGCCGATAAAATGTTGTTTTCGAAACTATTGTGAATTTTTAAAAAGGCGTTTTGTCAGCGTACAACATTCAGTCCCGGAAGGAGCGATGGCGATGCTACCTTGCCGACAACGCGGAACAGCTAATTATCATATCAAACTTCAGATGTATCAATAATAGCAAGCATTTTCCACGACTGGGTAACCAAAACCTGCCTAGTCTGTACGATATGGTGTGTGAAAGAGGAATTTTTGAGTTCACCTGGCAGCTCTTCTTGTGTTCACCAAGAATTGAAACTGGCTTCAAGTCGTCGATCCATCAGTGTCGGGCCACCAGAAGCGTAGACTTCAGCTGGGATTGAGGAGGTGCCGAGTGTGGGAAGATTGTTTTAATGTGTGTGTGTGTGTGTGTGTGTGTGTGTGTGTGTGTGTGTGTGTGTGTGTGTGTGTGTGTGTGTGTGTGTGTGTGTGTGTGTGTGTGTGTGTATGGTTTCTACTCCCGATGACTCCCATAGTACCCAGTTTGACGACATTGTTCTGCAATCAATCCATTTCAATATAGGATTTTTTTTGGGCATCAGTCGACGCAATTCAGACCATTTAGAAGTCGGGCCTGCACCCTGCCTGTCAGAGTCAACCGGGGCTGAGAGGGATGCAAAGTCTCAAGAGAAAGAACTAGATACCTGATTAAACTTTCCCTCTCATGGAAATCGAACCTGGTCTTCTGTGTGCACAGCGAAGCGGCTTGCCGCTACACCACAGGCTCCAGATTGTGAAGATATGTGTCTGTGACTTGTTAGTAAAGGGGTGAATACTACGCAGTTCCAATTGGCGATTTTGATATCTATAACAAGTCACTAAACAGAACTTTGATGAAGTTGGATTCTCTTTGAGAAGAAATAATATTAATAAACTTCCACCATAGATGACAAAATTGGTATGAATTTCACTATGTTTTTGAGATCATAATCATAGAATAAATAAAAAATTGTAAAGAAAATTACCCCGATTGTATTTCACTGTAAAGCACGTGCAAACAATCATTGATAACCAAATAATGTAAAATGAAAACAACAAGCAGTCATACTTGAAACAAGCCCATTTCTGGTTTTAATTCTGTTTCTCAATAGTAATAATATTATTGACAACTAATTTGCTTAGGGAAAGACAACACAAGTCGTCAGTTTGTTATCTTCACACACTTTCCTCGTTCATTAAATAATAGTAATAATGATAATTATTACATAATAAGGACAAAACAACAACAATATAATGACAATGATGATGACGATGGTGATAATGAGAACTGCTACTACTATAATGTTGAAAAAATTAGGATGATAAAAACATAATATTAATAATGATAACAGCAATAATAATCATAACAATCACAATAGTACCCATTATTAACTAACTGAAGATAATAATACGACGACATTGATGTTAATAATAATAACAATGTTGACAATAATAATAATAATAATAATGATA
>NW_004797342.1:343759-347396 GCF_000002075.1 Aplysia californica
TTCTTCTTCTTCTTCTTCTTCTTCTTCTTCTTCTTCTTCTTCTTCTTCTTCTTCTTCTTTTTCTTCTTCTTCTCATTAATGTTGTTGATATTGTTGCTATTGCTTTTATTGTTGTTGTTAATTTGTTACTAAAATCATCACTACCATTATTAGTATTGATATCGTTATTATAATTATAGAAATGATAATAGTAGTGAAATAACAAAACATTAGCCACAGAAAATGATCATAAGATAATAATGGTAATAATAATAATAATGATGCTGATGATAATAATAGTAATAACACTAATAATAATAATAATAATAATAATAATAATAAATAATAATAATAATAATAATAATAATAATAATAATAATAATAATAATAATAATAATAATAATAATAATAATAAAATTATTATTATTGTTTTGATATCTATCATTATAAAAATAAAAACGACAATAAAACGATTTTAATATTATATAACTCCACAGCAAGAACATTTACTTTGTGGTAAGAAAAAGAAAAAGTAGTTAAAATTAAGAGTTTGAAAAGACGTTTTCTGGAGGCTACATTCAAAATGGCGAACGTTTCTTTAATCATAATATTATTTAAGGAGGCACCCGGAAGCCCTGAATATTGGTAGCTCATTTGTGGCGTACGGAGGCACCAATAGATCTAGATCTTGAGGTGAATTTACGAGTCAGCGAGTGGTTTGTTACGCTAGTTCTACACGGGTTGGCATCATGCTTTTGGGAAAGACTAGGATTCAGTTTCGTTTTCATTTTTATCAGAACAAAACCGTTCTAAAGGCAGATTTTCTATTGATGAACTTAAGAATTAAGGGAGGCAATGATGTTGAAAACTGGACAAATAAAAAGTAACTTTGAAACACACAATGGCTCGGCTCGTGAACAAACAAAAAAAACAAGTTGAAAGTTCATCTCACGACTAACTGTGTTTTAAAAAAATATTTATATGGAGCAGTTACATTATTCAAGTATTTTGACGAAACAGAGGGCAAAAACAACTTAACTGCCTACCGAGAGGTGCAACTATATATAGAAAAATTAAATAAGTTGCGCATACTGTATTGCGCTGAAAAGCTTATTAGTACCAGTGGTCTTGTTTTAGCATAGCAGCCCCCCCCCCCCGTTAATCCCCCCCCCAACCCCCCCCTAAGCACAAGATAAATAAAAAAATCATTCCCTAAAAAAGTTGCTTTTTAAACATAGTGTATGGTATTTGAGAGATTACTTCCCCTGTTTTTGAATGCGGGGTATAGTTTTTGGACAAGTACTGAGGGGTTGAGGGACAACGTACGAGCATACCTTTGTATTTCAGTGATGGAATCTATGCCATTGTTAGGCTCTCATTCTCTTTGTTAGTCATACTTTGATTCGCCTCTTCTCCAGAAAAACATATCCCCACCCCTCCCCCCCCCCAAAAAAAAAAAACCCAACAAAAAAAACCATGATAAAAACAATCAAACAAAAGAACAAAAAACAACCCAAAAACAAAACAAAATAACAACAACAACAACAACAACAACAACAACAAAACAAAACCATTTCTCATTCTTTACAACAAAACCATCAAATCTGCCTTCTGTTCAAAAACGAATCTGAAATGTCGCTAGCATTTCCCCATTGTACAAGAAATCTTTATTCTGGAAAAAATTAAGGGTAACCTTTTATTGTCTGCCAGAAGTTAAACACGCACGGTGTGGAAATCTGTGTGGGTGTCTTCAAGCTCGAGTCTGTTCTGTCTTTGTTCAGTAGATTTGTCCATGCAAAGAAGTTTTAAGAAATACCCATCATAATTCCGATCAAAATGTGGGTGAATGGTTGGAGGGCATCACTGATACGCCCCTCGGATCTCTTTTTCTCCTTACCCCATATTGTTTCTGTGCGTTCGTCTGTTTCCCTGGTGCACTTAATGATAGTTATCATGTCGGTGCTTTTCTCCACTCTAGCTCAAACAAAAATTTGGAAACCTTTGTCCAAGCCTTTTCCTTTTCGTTCTATCTAGTTTTGCTCGCTTAGGTCCCCCCCCCCTCTCTCTCTCTCTCTGTCTCTGTCTCTCTGTCTCTCTCTCTCTCTCTCTCTCTCTCTCTCTCTCTCTCTCTCTCCCTCTCTCTTCCTCTGTGTGTGTGTGTGTGTGTGTGTGTGTGTGTGTGTGTGTGTGTGTGTGTGTGTGTGAGCGTGTGTGCGCGCGTGCGTGCGTGTGCGTATGTATGTGAACGTGTTTGCATATGTGCGCGTGTGTGTGTAGGGGAAGAGTGATGGGGAGGGGGGCTACAAATAATCCTATAAAGGGCATCTATTTATAAAAAAGCCGGCCATTCTTTCATTAACTTTTCCTTCTTTTTTTGCAAGCTTCGAACCTGCTTTTCGGGGGAAAAAATCAGTTCACATGCACAATGAATCCATTCTCACGAGACATCAGCGTTCTATTTTTCTTTCTCATTCAGTTGGGAACTTCGGAGCAACTCGAACTCAGCCCCTGTACATTCACCAATCCTTCTTCTTTCGAAACTTAATGAATACCTTTTGACCCTCTTTTTTATAAGCATTTATACAGTTGCCTTGATACTTTCCTGTCTTTTTTAAAACAAGATTTACGACAGTCCACAGGATCATGGGATAACCAAGGAAAACTTGAGAAATCTTAATAGTCTGAGCTCAGCTGTGCCAGTCTCCGTGAAGTCTCCTCTTCAATAACTAGGGGCTAGCCCACGTCAGCAAGCGTCCGATATACGTGGGGAACACACGTGCAGAATGTAGGTTATGGCCCTTGCAACAGTGCACCCCCTTGTCATGACGAGCAAGGACAGAACGGCCCTCCTCGTTAATCAAATAACCTTTGACATTATGACCCAGTTATGAAAGGTCGGTCTAACTTTTGTGGCGTCCCACTCTTGGCTTTCCTCCTCTCTTTTTATGTTTTGCCTATCTTTCTTTTTTTGTCTGTAATTACAGCTGGGCTTATACCCATTTCCAAACAAACCGAAAATATTACACCTGACCGATTTAATGAGAAGAATCATCTCGTGTTTACAAACAACTCTTAAGTAAAACACCTAATCAGACACTCAGTGTTTAGTATTACTATGCTCTGTCCCAGTAATTCAGTTCCAACGAAAGCACTGTAAGAAGCTAATATTATTAGCAAAAATAGATGAACTCGCTTCACAGTCACATTTTTTTCCCGGAGATACACCGAATAGCCAATAATGTTGATAATAAAGTATGCCCTTCGTCATTTCCCCTTCAGAACCCCCCCCCCCCCCCCCCCACAATGTATTAAATGATCAGTAATCATCACTGGCACCTCTGGGGCTCCCCCCCATGCCCTTATTCTTGGTTACACCATTTTCATTATTTTCTTTGATGAAGCAAAAATGAGGAAAGGAAGGGGTTTAAAAACTCCTTTTGTTTTTTAAGGGGTTCAAAAACTTTTTTTTTAACAGATTCAGCCAGAAAGAGAAAGTTAGAAAAAGTCCGGGAAAAGGGGTTTAGGGAACCCTTCTTTAAAAAGGGGGGCCATTTTCAAAAAAAAAGGGAAAAACCGGATTCTTTTTCGGGTTTTTGCCAACCTCAATTCGCCATTGCTAATCTTTTTTCTCATCCCCCAAACTCTAAGTCCTGGAAGG
>NW_004797342.1:347496-350620 GCF_000002075.1 Aplysia californica
TAAATGATCAGTAATCATCACTGGCACCTCTGGGTCTCCTCTCTATGCTCTTATTCTTGTTTACACCATTTTCATTATTTTCTTTGATGAAGCAGATATGAGGAAAGTAAGGAGTTCAAAGACTCTTTTGTTTTGTAAGGGTTCAAAATCATTTTTTATAAATGATTCAGCAAAAGAAGAGAGTTAGAAACAGTCTGTGAAAAGGCTTAGGGAACCATTCTTAGAAACGGGAGTCATTTCAGAAAATAAAGTGACTAACCGGATTCATTATTCGGTTTTTGCCAACCTCAATTCGTCCATTGCTAATCTTTTCTCATCCCACAAACTCTAGTCCTGTAAGGCAAACATGGCACTGGGTCTTATGTACAGAGTGACATTAATGCCTTTCCAGCTGACACAAAGAGGCCTGTTGTTAGATTTATGACTACCTGCGTGCCGGCCAGTATGTGCGCGGGGTGACCGCACATTATCACAACAAAACTCCCCGACTCAGCAACTGTGGCGATGTTGGGGCAGCCTGTACCCGTCAATGTAAAGAAAAATTCTGACAAGCTTTCTCCGATAGGTGTGGCCTGCTCCACTCGTACTCTTATGTTAAAGCTTCAGCAAACCGAAGCCCAGTCTGTATAAAAAGAAAGACAAATTAATAAGGCCAAAGCCCGCCGAACTTCGACCTTTGTTATCAGACATTCTCTAATTCTGGGAACGAAAACATACGATTCTATTTGGATTGATATCACCGAACATAACATTTTGCACAAATGAAAACTTTCTTTCAGTGGAGAATGGATGTATATATATATATATATATATATATACCGTAACCAATACAGCCCAAGTCTGCTGGACTCAATACTCATTTTGTATGAGAATATTTCTTCAACAATCCAATGTGCCATTTTCTCCGCTTCAAAGAGAGATGATGTGCTTTAGGCTAACTATTTAGAAATCTTGACATATCATTTCAACACTAATTTCTTCTATTTACAGTTCTTATTATTGTATAAAATGAAAACACTCAAGTATTCATTCTACCGTGACTTCAACAACGTATGGCGTTAACAAAGGTGTTTTCCTTAAGAGCACCTTCTCAGGTGCCCATGTCCAGGAATATTGGGTACAGTGATGAAATCAATCAAACAAAGGGGAGTAAGTTGGCCATTGTGTTTGGACAATGCAGGTCCAAAATTTGACGTCCGGAGTGTTCAGAACAACGAATGCATTGAAACGCCGTTTCTAAATTTCAAGCCGACTCCAAGTCGTGTGAATCGAACTCAACACTGCTAACACAGGGAGAGCCGTACTCCAGAACCGCAACAGAATGAATTGAGTCAACGAGGTTAAGATAATGAGAAATAAAAAAACACACCTATGATTCAAAAACAAAAGTTTGTGAGTCTTTCACTCCTGAATATACTCAACAAAGTTAGAGTGTTAGTTAAAATCCACAGACCGTCACAAAACTAACTGATAAACTAGGGGCATGAACGTGCAACACAATCGTATGGCATTGTGTGTTGTCAATAAATGAAAAATGTTAGGGAATTAACACAGCCTTCTAAAAAAATCAGCGGCATGCCATTGTAAATGAACTTCCAGGCACAAAGTCATGATTCGGGACGCCAGCTGCGCCACGTCGTCTGAGAATATAAATCTGGACAAACGAATGATGGAAAACCACTTTGACTCGAGAGTCAACGTGGGCGTTATCACGCCCAAGCTTATTCAAACAAACAACATCGACTCGACAGCACTAAATGAATACAACTTTGTATGAACATTCTTTGGCCACGGTTAAGCCTCCATACTGTTGATTAAAAATGAACAGGCTGACTAATTAGATATAAAAAAAAACTCTGGCCGCTGTCTGCTATACACATTTTATAACAAATGACAAAGAAATCTGCATGAAAGACTTATTCACACAGTCAACTGAACCAAAACATATGACTTCGCACTTTCTGAAATTCCAGATTGAGAGAAGGCGGTGTTTTATGTAGATATTTACCCCCCCCCCCCCTCCGGCCACACACGCACTCACCTTTCTAATGAAATTGTAATATTCGAAAATATTCAATTTCAATGCACTGGACTGGGGAAAGGGTTCTATGATCCCCAGCAGGGTTTACGTTGTTGGGGAGACATACATTATGAAGCAAGTGAATCACAGGCTCAAAATGTACAAACGAAGTCAAAATAGAAGGTTTCGTTTGTAGCATAAAAAGTAAAAGAGAAAGTTTATATTGGCGAGCAACAGCAGCCTCTTGTATGAAGTATAATGAGATTGTTCTTTGTTTACAGTAAAGGATAGCTGTGAGAGCAGCGGACTAAAACAATAATACATTTGTGAATGACCATAACGTAACGACTATTTTATAGCTTTCAGCTTTGTATTCTTGCACACACTTCCGAATATGCTAATGCCACACCAAGCATGCGGTCTGGCACAGGTGAAAAAATACAACACAAACAACCGTGGCATACTTACACTGTTCAAATTATTATTATTTACAAACTGTCTTATTAGTAATACAGACGCAGGTACAACATAGCTACGTCACATAGTATTCTATCACACAAGCATATTATATAATATATGGGAATTATGGGCGAAACTTTGAAAGCTGCATTTGCATGACGTTTTACATGGGTGATTTGGATTCTTTTTTTTGTGAAAAGAAAAAAAAACCCCTCATCTATTTAACTCCCAGCTTAACATTTTGAACTCACTCTGGCTTGGTCATTCAAATCTAGAAATGACAGGGCTTGCATTACTTTACCTTGAATTTCACGAGCCCGATAAAAGAGAGTACAGTCCTGAAGATAGAACTTACATTATGCCATTAAAGTACCAACAATCCACTAACTTTCCTTGTCTTTCAAGTGAATGAACAGATAACATTTTGTTTTTAAAAAATCGGTTTTAACTTACATGAAAAGGGGAAAATGTCTTATCAATATCACAATGATGTCCATTGCAGTTCTAGACAAGCTAAAAGTCGATTGTTTCTTCTCACTTTTCATGAAAAAGTTATGCTATGAAACAGTCGAGGTTGCTGTAAGATATGTTATTGTTCAAAGTTCCGAATTTTGTTCAAAAATAGTCCTATGTGTACTCACGCCC
>NW_004797342.1:353756-367230 GCF_000002075.1 Aplysia californica
AGAAAGAGAGACAGAGACAGAGTGGAAGCACCAAAAGCCATACAGCTAAGCGCAAGCGCACTTGTCCACTTTGATATTTTGTAGAATTTGGTACAAAATGTTCATGTCCTCGTCAAAATACAACAGCGGCAAGGGCGACATTTTGGAGGGGGCACAGCAGGCGTCCCCGACCCCGGGAACCTGTTGGTTGACCCAGCTGTTCAGGGAGGTGCCTTGCATGGTCATGCGACATTCCCCGGAGCAGTAATCTACCTTGACGTGGGTCGGTGCTATGACCCAATCCCAGCCGAACTCGGCGAAGCCCACAAAGAGCGGGAAGCGGCAGCATCTGGACTCTGTGGAGTTCCGGCTGCAGACGAGAGAGTCAGAGCGTCGGTGTCTGCTGTGTGAACGAGGCTCCATAATCTTCGTGTCAAGCCAGGGCTCCTGGGAATACAATGGGTACAGGTAAGTTGGTAGAAATCTTTGACCACAGTTTCCTGCAGCTTTTTAAAATTTTGTTTAAAAATTGCGCAATTGGAATTTTGAATGGCTTTAAATATAAACGACTTAGTTTAGTTGGTACTTCTTTGCTAAATTACTTCAAGACCAGAAAATAAAACTTCGTACATTTGATTTTGAAATCTATAATTATTTTACCTGTTTAAGTAACCAACAGATTTCAAGACTTTGAGAAAAAAACCATCCACAGTGTCCCCTGCCAATTGCCCGACATATATGTCATTATAGCGACTTTTCCCCAAGTTACTAAGCTGGCCCATTTTTCAACAGAGCAATTTACTACTTGGGAACGGTTTGTGACAATAATTATTTCTAAATTAGATGAAATAAAATGACTCATATATACGGGCGGTGGAGGGGGCGTGTCTGAGGGGACTAGCTTAATTAAGTATGCTCATCCCATAACAAAATATAGACCTCAAAAAGAGTTAATAAAAATTACCACTTATGTACGGAGAGTGGATCTACATAAAAAGGGTGGGCGATCAACGTTTGGCTAAGTTTCTGAAGTTGCTGTTAAGACTACGGAAAGAGTTGATGACACGGCTTCGGTCAGCTTTAGAGCAATATGAAAAAAATATACTTTCGTGACACAAAAATAAAGGCACACATTTCGGCTTATACCAGGGCCACATAATTGAAAGAGTGTCAGCATGTTCAAATGATGAGTTAAAAGCGGATTTGTCACATTAAACCCGTAAAAGAGAGTGAAATATTAAGAAGAACTTATGAGTTCCACAAAACACGTTTAATGTGCGCCATAAACTTCATGTGATGATGAAATTATTATTTTGATGCCCGAATCCTGAGCAGGCTAAAAAATACATATCTTCCAAGTCCCCACCTCGGCCTTGTTGCCTTTGCTTCTGGCAAGACGATGTGCGATTGCAAGCCTGATCTGGCCATCGGGCCGTAGTTTGGCGACCCCTAGCTTTGTTCCAAATGCACCTGACAAGCTGCAAACTGCCTGTCTCTTCTTTTCTTAATTATACTATTTCTGCAAAAGGGATGCTTAATGGGAGTCCACCGAACTCTACATCCACACATTGTGTTTTCAAGTCCCCTTTTTGAAAAATATATGTCTCAACCAGTGGTTTTTAACCTGGGTGGTACTGAAACCGACAAATTCGGCGAGTCAGTCTCAGGGACTCAGCGTAGGTCAAGACACACGTCTCTCTCTCTCTATCTCTCTCTCTCTCTCTCTCTCTCTCTCTCTCTCTCTCTCTCTCTCTCTCTCTCTCTTTCTCTCTGTGTTTGCGCGTGTGCGTGCGTGTGTGCGTGCCAGTGTGTGTGTGTGTGTGTGTGTGTGTGTGTGTGCGTGCGGGTGTGTTTGTGTGTGTGTGTGTGTGTGTGTGTGTGTGTGTGTGTGTGTGTGTGTATGTGTGTGTGTTTGCGTGCTTGTGTGCTTCCCTTCCATTCCTCCCAACTCGAAGGGTTGAGTGAATGCACGTACGAAACTTGTGCTGTTCACTACTTCCTACTAGGATAAGAACAACTGGTCGAGACAACCGTGCCCAACATTTTGGTTCCACCTCCCCCTCACGTCACTCCCGGACGCACACTCTCGAACGACGAACTTTACCCGTAGGCTACCCTCAAATGACGGGCTTGCAGCTGAAGATAGTACATTTGTACATACAAGATTGTTCACTCAGCCAAAAAAGTGTCCGCGGAAGTCCGCATTGCTTCAGATCGCGCCGAGGTCTCTGTTTTCAAGCTCTCTTTCGTTTCTCCAGAAGAAGAATAGGAATTGCACGACTTGTTAGTTTCACTTTTATTGTTTTTCACAGAAGTAGGACAACTCTGTTCGCAAAGCGGGCGCTTTTTCGAAGAGGGCGCCACCGGATGTTGAGGACACTTTTTCAATTGGCTCAAAGAGAGGAGTGAACTATCTTGTATGTACGATCCTTGATGAAGCCTCCTAGAACGACAACTTTTTCCATTAATATAATATATTCGTTCTCGATGACAACAGTAGTTAATGTTTCAGTTCATGGTGTTGCTGTGCACGGCAAAAGATTCAGCACGTACATCAGCGCAAGCTTCGAACCAGGGTATAATGTGGGCAGGACAAGAGTCCACAAGAACCACCAGCGCATGTGAAAGTCCTCGCTCCCACGTCCGAAGTTATTTTACAAAACCCTACCATCATAATATTTTCACTTTCCTGTTAAATCTGGAGGAAGAGCAGCAGAGAACTACATTAACAATAAAAAAATCTCAGCAACTAACGTCTGCTGTCAGGGGAGGCTCGTGGGGCAAAAAAGTGGGCGAGCATAATTAAGCTATAGCAGGTTGGAGATAGTCAAGGGCATAGTAAATGGGACGGTAGGATCTTTGAGTTGGTGAAGGAGGACCTTATGCTTTTGTTTTCATTCTTTTGACTTGTTGCTTTGATTTCTAGAACTACATGTAAATCTGTTTGTTAGTTAAACATCAATTTCTTTATCCTGCATTGGATCTAAACAGTCAATTAACAACTTTCACTACTCCACTACAAAACCATTCAAAGGCACAACTCTCTAGGACGGTGACTAAACTAAAGTATGCCACGTTTACCTCCCTCAGGTTCACGGACACAGAATCGCTTAAAATAGTGGCAAGACCAATGAACCAATCACAATTCAGTTCAGTACTCTGCTGGATTGCTCCGGGGATCACGTAATTTTGGCATAGAATAGTGTACAGTACATAGCGTTTATTATTAGACTGCCTACTGTGGGCTATGTTTTGTGGGTGCACATTTGAGATGTGCCGTCTTATTAATATTAATGTGCGGCCAAACTCGCCACGAGTGTCGTCATCGCTTGAGTTATCACAAAGAGCGATTAATAGGTCAGGTTGCCACTGTTGAAGTCCTATTATGTTTGGTTAAAGCGTGAGGACTTTGGCGTGGCATAGTAGATGTTTCACTGCACTTTTGACGGCGCCAGCGAGGACCTTGTTTTGATATAATATTTGGCTAGTGTTTCTTTCTGGCTTCTTTGATTTCATGTTTGCGGGTACTTTTCGTAATAAATCATTAAGAAATTTTGGGCGGCACTGCACGATGGACGAACCGCGCCTGTCTGTTGTCAAAGACGGGACTTGAAATCGACAAAGAAAAACGATCTACCATCGTTTAAGATTACCTTGCTGGCCGAATCTAACAACTTCAGGTTTTCAACTAAAATATCCCAAACTCACAAGGCTAAGGTATACAAAATCCTGTGCAAATATTGATGGCGACTCACTAGAGTATCACCGGTAAGATTTTCGCCTTTACAAAGATTTTAGATCAAGGGATGGAGAACAATAATAGGTTTGTCGTTCGAGGGCGCGCTCTTCCTTCAAGTAACGCGGCCGTTAAGCAACTAGTGTGAGAACTCTTACTGGTATTTGTTTTGCAATGTTTTAGACAAGGACATAATGACCGCTTGAATCTCCTTACTTTGTAATTTGATTCAACCAAATTACCTTTGTTTTTAGTCAGAGCTATAGTACATGAATCCCCGCCTTTAATTCACCTATAATGTAACAAGACACCACTGCGATTTCTGAGAGTAAATCAAAAGAAACAGATACAAACACTAATCCTTTCCCCTTACTCATTCTCTGCCCCCCCCCCCCCCCCCCGAAAGAAAAAAAATGCCTCCAAATCATAAAAGTTTCACTTAGTAGATAGAAATAAAACTAGATTGATAAGTCTCATTTTAAGTAATGAAAAAAAATGCTTTCATTATAATGATTTTTTAATTTATTGTTTTCTCTAGTAAGTATTCATAGGACGATAACATTAAAACTATAACTTAGTAAAGAAATAAATATGGGAAGGAATACTCGTGACTTACATATCCTTTGTCTATGTCCGGGGAAGGCGGCAATACTACCAAGTTGTTGCCGTGGTCATCTTCTGCCCGGAGAAGAAGACCATAGTTGGACATAGGATGCCTCACCCAGCGAGACAGGGTATCCCTCATGTCTATCCTCTTCCACCCGAAAGCTTTGTCTCGGAACAGTTTTTGTGAGAAAATGGGCTTGGCCACAATTCTGTTGTCAGGTAGTGACTCTGGTAGGATGCGTTCCACAGTCAAAGTAATGTACGGTCGACGAATATCCTGCCGCCTGATGTAGAACCACAAGTACGCTGTCTTGATCTTTGAGATGTATAAGTGAATTGGGGGCGAAAAATATACGGAGTCCGTCAGATTCAGTCTTTGAGACATCGGTGCTGTTACGACAAGAGGAAAAAAAGCATTTATTAAAAAGAGTTTCACATTTGTTGTTTTAGTTGTATCGACACTACATTCATACAACAAACATTAACCATTTATTGATGTTTCCAATGTGTATGGTATCATTGTCCTCTTTTTCATGGCATCCGCCATCTCTTCCTCCTCCTCCTCCTCTTCTCTTCTTCCTCCTCCATCCTCCTCCTCCTCTTTTTCTTTCTCCATCATCAGCCACTTCCTCCTCCTCTTCCTTGAGTTCCTCTTCCTCCGACCTCAATACTATCACTTGTTTCTACCCCTTTTCCTCCTCCTCCTTATTTTCGTCTGAACTCTGTCTGTCTGTCTGTCTGTCTGTCTGTCTGTCTGTCTGTCTGTCTGTCTGTCTGTCTGTCTATCTGTCTGTCTGTCAGTCTGTCTGTCTATCTGTCTGTCTACCTGTCTGTCTGTCTGTCGGTCTCTATCTCTCTGTCTCTCTCTTTCTCTCTCCCTCCCCCCCCCCTCTCTCTCTCTCTCTCTCTCTCTCTCCCTCCCCCCTCTCTCTCTCTTGCTTATCGTCTATAAATTACACCCTTACTTAAATAATACATTACTGCTTCTCTACCCATTCACTGCCATACTGTCCACCTCGTTTCCTTTTCTTTTAGTAGGGATGGGCAGTGAGGGAATGCTGCATTACTGTCGGGTACGTCATTAGAGACAGACAACCGAATATGGTACGTGCAAGTGATGTGTATCCTCACCGCATCACGAACTTGTCGAGTAGAAGGATAAACTTGTTGGTTGAACTGTAAGCAAGATTAAATCGGATTACAGATACAGGTCGTAGTTACGTTATCTGCGCGCTTTCAGAGAAAGTAGACAAGTGTTTGAGAGGATCCAATAGTTTCAGTTGATTAAACTATGTTGTACCGTTAGAGACACTCGCAAGGTGTTTGGAACTTTGAACCTGTCTACCCTTCTCCCTTCCCTCCCCCGCCCCCAGGTGCAAACAACAAATATAGCAGCCGTCGTGGGATGACGTGTGTGTACTTAAGCATTATCTATCAGCCTCACTAAGCCATATACATTTTGGAGACTGGGGAAAGTCAAGGTATGTTGAAATGTCTCCCCCGTCTGCCCCTGTCTACTTTCACCCACGAGAAAACCTTGCTGATCACGCCGATTTATTGATGCGCACCCCAGTGATGCTTAAAGCGGCAGCCGGTGGTAAAAGGACTTGAATGTTAAAGCAATATAGGTGGGTCGT
The DNA here is from genome assembly GCF_000002075.1 of Aplysia californica. Classification (NCBI taxonomy): domain Eukaryota; kingdom Metazoa; phylum Mollusca; class Gastropoda; order Aplysiida; family Aplysiidae; genus Aplysia; species Aplysia californica. Next base: position 359,715 of record NW_004797342.1, read on the forward strand.
TCTTTTAAAAATAAGTTTCAATAGAAAAGTGAGAGCTAAATGGGATATCATAGATACAGATCGCAGTAACGTTCTCTGCACGCTTTCAAAGAAAGCAGAGAAGAGTTTGAGGGGATCCAATAATTTCAACTGATGAAATTGTGTACATTTAGAGGCACCAGCAAGTTGTTTAGAACGTTGGAATTATCTACCCCACTCCCCATCTGTTTCACGCCCCCACGGGAAAAAAACACAAAAATAGCAACTGTCGTGGGATGACGCGTGTAATTTAGCATTATCATTATCAATCAGCGTCACGAAGTCATATTATTTTTGGAGACTGGGTCAATGTATGTTGAAATGTCTCCCACGAGTGCCCCTGCCTACTTTCACCGAGGAGAAAACCTATCTGATCACGCCCATTTATTGAAGCCCACTCCTGTGATGCTCATTGGCAGCCGGTGTTCAGGGGGTTCGAGGGTCGGGTCTATGGCCCCGGGGACTGATTTTCACTCACTCTGCGTTTGTTTTACTTTTGTTATTCTCCGATCCCTCATTCAGTCTTGATATTAATTCATACTAGTGGCTGAGTGATTAACATTAACAGAATTTAATTTGATTGGGTTCTAAGTTGTGTACTAACATTTTCGATGTTTAACCTTGTTTTGATCAAAACACACACTTTTAAAACCACTGTTTGCTTGCATGTGCCTTTTACCACGTAAACAATATCGTTAAAAAGGTAAGTCAGAGGCTGTACTTTCTGGAGGTTTTTCAATCTGAATCCATCCATCCTTCAGATATTCTACACCACCACCATAGAAACTTTGATAAAATTTGGTATCACTTGCTATGGTAGCAATTTGGGAAGGTAGCACATGATAAAAATAAACAAGATGATAAGAAAGGCATCAAGAACAATTGGTAGAGACTTAAGTAACTTTGAATATCTGCACAAGACAAACGTTCTTAAAAAGGCGGAAATAAATGTTTAGTGACCATAGCCACCCACAGACATCGGAATTTCAACTATCGACCCGCAGTAAAACGATACATTTCCAAAAAAGCAAGAACATACAGATATAGATATTCATTTGTACCAACTGCAGAGAGGTTATTGAACACACAGTGCAACAAATGAAGCACACACAGGGAGAGAGAGAGAGAGAGAGAGAGAGAGAGAGAGAGAGAGAGAGAGAGAGAGAGAGAGAGAGAGAGAGAGAGAGAGAGAGAGAGAGAGAGAGAATGATTTACGGAGCGGGTTGTCTCAGCACTTGAGACAAGTATTTACTTGGCCTAATGTCCTGTCTTGTTTTGCGTTTGCGTGAGTGCACCTTTAGGTCTAACTTTTGTAACGTCTACTGCCATTGTTAACGACCAAGACAAATGTCTCCCTGTGAGACGAATAAAGATTGTCATTGTCATTTTTTTTTCTCCATCGTTGTTTTTTAAATTTTCCAACTCAGAGACTTGAAATTTGGCATGTAGTTAGAGAAATAGTTTGTACTTGTAGTAGGCTGGTTAGTTGTTGTTGTTTTTTTGTTTTTTACATTCTGCTTTAGAATTCTTTTTACAATTTTTTTAAATGCCAAAAATATTTTTCCAAGATCAAATTCCATATCCCCAACTTTGAGAACAATAATTTTGGATACTTTCTAAGTATAGAATCAAAAGTCAATATAGCCAGCTGCAAGCACCTATTTCTTTGTGCATTTTGCAAGTTAGAGAATTTAAAAAACGAAAAAATTGTAGAAAAGGTGGAGAAAATTTTTAAAAATACAATTTTCAAGATAGTCGCCGTTTCCATGGCAACGGCTTACGTAATCGAGTGTATCAGCAGTTGAACGGGAATCTTTTGCCTCATACTTACTGCCTGTGACAAAAGTTGTTTCAGTTTGTCTTTAGTTAAACCTCCATAAAGGACTCAGATGTAAAAGTAATATAGATAGGTTATTTATCTCGTTCGTTTAAATAAGTTTCAAAAGAAAAGAATTTGACGGATTGAAGTCTGTGATGTAAAGGCTGGCCCCCCAAAGTGAGTTAGATTCCCATGTTGGGAAGACATGTTATCGAGATTCTATTCTTTCACCTGGAATACCCTATCCAATTCAGCCCGATAGCTCATCACTTAAATGATTCAAATTATGTTGATGAAAACGTTAAACATTTACAATGAATCAGGGCGTAATGAGGTGGCATACATCTGACCTAGGACCATTTCTGGCTGAGATTTAAAAGTAGAAGAATCGAATACGCAACGCGTTTTTTCAAAGCTCGGGAACGAGACCCGCCCATCAGTCGTTATAATGAGGAATTTATCCCAAAGTCAGCGGGATCCCTGTACTCCTTGAGCACACTACTCCTTTACGGACATGAATTTATTTAGACAAATCCTTTTGCTACTCGCCATAGGAAAAATAACAAGTTGGTTGCTACGAGTGCTTGAGAGCGCAGCCTACGGTTCAGGGGTTACATTACGTTTCTCTGAGCGACCTCAGTACAGAATATGATAGCTGCGATAGTAAATGTTCTTCGTCCCCCATGACACAATTAAGATCATTAAGGACGCCGGCTGCTTCGACCCTCACCTATCCCGGTTAACCCCAGCTTGTTGCGATGCACCAGCCCAGCAGAACGATAATGATACTGAATAAGATAGGCTCTTTAATGCGGAAAGCGTACTACATTTCAAGCAACGAAAAAAAACAACCAAAAAAACCCCAACCAAACAACAACAACAACCAAAAACAACCCTGCCCTTTACAAAGCAGACACTGAAACCCAAGGAAAGAACGCCCCCCCCCCCTCAATAAAACCTGTGTCTTTCACAAGGTCGTTGTGGGTGGTTGGCGGGAGCTCTGGTGTGGTTTGCTCCTTCTGTCTTATCAAGTATACATCGTCCTCATCTCAAATTTCTTTTCTTTGTATGCTTTTCTCTAATAACTCATCTAATCTTTTGCTCTCTCTGATCTTTTTGTATTGCAAGTGTCTTAAAATACATACTTAAACTTAAGAAAAACTAATTAGAGTTGATTAAATGAAAGTTGTAATTCTAGTAATTTGTTTAAGTTTCTCCTTTAAAGTTTGGAACTATCAAACCTATACAATCATTTTACAGAAACATGTATTTGAATTGAAAAGAAGGAAATATATATTATTCCTATCGTAATAAACGGTCTTTAAAAAAACCCAACTATGTCTCATATCATTGCCAATTTCAAAATGTTTTTGTCCAAGAACCTGCAGTAGCAGATTCGAACGTTTGATCACGTGAAATAGTGTGTAATCTTGTTTACCCTGAGCGTACTCTTAATCGACTCCGCAGTAAGAGCGCCTCCAGTGCTTTGTTCAAAGTGCCAACCGACAGAACAGTGAAGCTAATAATAAGCGCAAAAGCAAAACATGAACCAACTGCGTAGTTGACGCCCTTCCCAGGTCCGAAGAAAGAACTGCAAGGAGAAAGCGAATGAGTGCGCAAAGGGGTGCTCAAAGGCTAGGCATACGTGAACAGCAGGGGTATATTTTTTACAGGTTTCTCGTTAAGTGATTATCGTTCCCATGACCTGCTCCAAACGTTTTGTGAGAACTTTGGCCATTCATTCATTGTACGCGGCCATGAGTCAGTGAGGTCACTGCGCTCTGGGAAGGGAGCAACGCACTTTGTTTGTGTCAGAAAAGACACTCTTGAAATACCAGCACTGCCAGGCCAGGGCTATTATGGCAGATGCTGGACCGTTAGGAATGTTTGACTTTGACCATGACCGAGAATTACGCAGTTCCTTGTTTACCTCGGCTCGGGGCACGCTCTACGGACACTATGACAGTTTTGTGCCACGGCCAAGTTTCAAAAAATTTGTTCTGCGTTTGTTGAAGAGGCCTTGCCATAAACCCAGTTGCTGGCTCACTCGCCCCCTGAAAGTTCTAAATTCCCGTAGCCAAAATTGGAAAAACCTCGAACGGTACAAATGTTTATAATAATCCCCCTAAACAACTTGGGCTGCTGGAAAACAATGATAGTCAAAGTCTTATAACCATGTGCATGGCATTAGTTGCACTGTGGACTCGAGAACCGTCGGTCAACTATCAAGTGGGGGACGGGTAGAGGCGTAATTATGAATCTTTTTATCTAAATTAGACAAACACACAGGTATTAATCACATATTAAAACGCGCATGTGATGTCAACATTCCTATTGATTTCATATTGTTAATGAACGATATGTAATAATAATTAATGGTAATACATTCCTTTTAGATAGCGCATTGTATTAAGAAAGTGCTCGGTGCGCTTAACAACAACAACAACAACAACAACAACAACAACAACAACAACAACAACAACAGACAGACAAAAACAAAAAACCTCCCCAAAAAACAAAGCGCACCATACGGTTTCAACAGAGATACTTTCTCTCCATCTCTCTCTCTCACACACACACTCTCTCCCCCTCTCTCTCTCGCTCTCTCTCTCTCTCTCTCTCTCTCTCTCTCTCTCTCCTCCTCCTCCTCCTCCTCCCTCTCTGTTTCTTTCTCTCTCCCCCTCTCTGTCTCTCTGTCTCTCTCTCTCTCTCTCTCTCTCTCTCTCTCTCTCTCTCTCTCTCTCTCTGTAATACCACTGATTGTTAATGATTCCTAATGTTTTAAACCCCAAAAAGAGTAACGAACACCAAACAGGAGGAGAGATAAGGAGGATAGATGTTTGATAGAAAAAGAAGGAGCAAACCACACAAGATCAACCTCCAACCACCCACCCCAAGGAAATGAGCTCACGTCTTTAAGCACAATGGCGAAGACTAACCATTGCATCTCAGACGTTGGTACGTAATGTTGGAAACCGAGGAACAAGGGTATGATCTATAACATCTTAACGGCAACAGAAGAACCACGAAGAATACAAACTAAGGAAACGGATGTGTCTATGGAGCAAGCGAATACGGAACCCTAAATCTTTCTTTACGATCATTCAAAGCCAAAACTACCCGAAACTGCGTTTAGAGGCGTCTTTGTCTTTCGGTCAAGGGGCCAGGTTGTACAAACATCGAAGTTGAGTTTCCAGTTTATCCAACTATAAATAAGCACTACGCTAGCAGCATGGCAGAAACAGCGTATACTGGCGTTCGGAATGTAAAAGCTGATTCACTGCTTGTTTCATGGGAAGTAGAGCTGATATTGGACATTGTCGTTATTGAGGAGTCAGTTGCCTCACTGGATATTAAGGCTAGAACAGACACGAAGAGCATTCATTAACAACTATAGATACTAGGCTTAACAGCGTAGTAAGCAAGCTGAGAACTGAGTGGAAATCCTTTTATTCATATCACAAAGAACAATGAGAAGAAACCGACTCGTTACTCATAAGGGTGATTACAAAGCCATGACATAGGTTGTAGCTTTCTCGTCAACGCCCGCGTCCAATCGACAGTCACGTGCATCGCCCATCATCAATAATATCATCAACAATTTATTTATAGAGGTACCAGTCATCCATGTCCAGGTGCTGTTTTAGCCCACGTACATCGTCTCAGCTTTGTTTCCGTCACGTTTTTCATCTTCTGAGACCGTGCTGTGTGGCGATCCTCGAGAAAATTTGCCCCACGTATGATTTTCAGCTTATAAAGTGAGCATACCTCAGATAGGGGTTCTTCCATAGAAATACAACGAATAAATATTTTTTAAAGTGTGTGTCTTAAGTCGTTCTTGGTTCTACGAGTAGATAATAGAAATCTCGAAGGATATGGTAAAGCTACCTGTAGTTCACCAAGATGAGTAATTACAACTTTTACCTCTTGCTGTATCGATCGTGACTTGAGGCAGAAAATCATGGTCCAGAATAGCAAAGACACGGTATGATAGATGGCGACATTAAGCTAGCAGCCATACCGCGTAAGCAAAGACGATTATTTGCAAGAGTGGCAGGCAGTACACACGTCACTTTTGAATGTCATAGCGGCTTCACACCGTCAAAAAACATCCGGGACATGCACCAAGTATGTACCAGCTGGTCAGAGAAGGAGTGCTGCGTAACTGAGCATATTTAAGGGTAGCAGAAAATGTTGAGGGGGGGGGGGGGGGGGTTACACCCCGAAAGTCCCGATTCGGCTCAAAACTATGGATTATAATTTGTAAGAATTTTTAGCTTCTTCCGCTTCTCTACCAACTATTTCATCTCATAAAAATCATCTAAAGTCTTATTTCTTCCCATACCAAGCATGTTTGTCACTACTATTTCCTCGCAAAGTCAATCTTTAATTTTTCTTTATCGCCCGTTTTCTCGAAATATTGTTTTTCTAAATACTTTTTTGACCATCATTTGTTATCCAATCTTCATGGAACTTTCACAGAATGAAGAAAAGATGTAATACTAAAACTCCGGGTGATGGATTTTTTACATATGGAATAGTTTTTTGTTGGTGGTGTTTGGAGTGTGGATTTTCACGGATTTTTAGCAAACCTGAATACTACCTCAGGAAAAAAAAATCGTTAAAATATGACTAGTACGTTTTGGAAAAACTCATCACACATATTGGTAGATATATTGTAAGCATCCCCCACCCAAAAAACAAAAACGAAAACAAAAAACCCCACAAAAAACCCCCAACAACAACCAAATTTATTTCCATTAAAAATTAGTGCGGTATTAATTACATAAGACATGTCAAAAATTCAATATGGCCACCGTATCCAAGGAAACGAGACCTTTTTTTCTCAAATTTGATTGCAGATTTTAAGACTCTGTACTATGCTTGTTATATGTATGAAATTTGGAAACATTGGATCCTCTATTAAGCGAGATAGCCTTCAGCTACAGCCCCCCCCCCCCTTCCTCTTAAAGGCAGTGCTTCAAGTGGAATACGCGATTCTACTGTTCTAGTACAATAATAGTTTTTTTTTTAAGTGACTAAAAGATAAATACAGCTATATGAGTATTTTTCACGATTAACTAAATTTTTCCAATACATTTGGTGAAATGAGTTTTATCAGCTTCTCGGGGATACTTTTTTTCTTTACATTATACTGAAACTGCATTAGAATCAAGAAATTGAAGCTTTCCAACGTATGTCTACTTGATCAGCTTTAAGGTTCACAGAACGAAAACGTTGACAACTTTAAACAAAAACAAAAACAAAACATAGATCGACCAACATTCATTTCGGCACACATTGATTTAACAAACCGCTTCCCCTCTGTCAAATGGATATCTTTCGGGACTTGGCACCAAGGACAACCCTTTTTTTTCGCAACAAGAGTATAACGCCTCATTCTAGTCTTGACATGTGCTGCTTTCAAGGCCTTCACCTATAACCTCTGAGAAAGGTTCAAGATTGCCGGCAAATACTCAAGACTACCAACCACACCCCCCGCCCCTCAAAAAAACCCGACGCAAACATCAGCAAAAAACCCCACAACAGCAAACAACTGGCATTTCTATTTACTTTAAAGAGACCGTTTTACTAATAAAATTAAAACGTCTTTTCAAGAGGCTTTCCAGACTCCTGATTCTTTTGTTTGTTTCTTTCTTTTGTACCCTTTTTAGTTTG
>NW_004797342.1:368102-369581 GCF_000002075.1 Aplysia californica
TATACATATATATACAAAAATTGGCTTGGCTCCACCTTACACACATAAACCCTTGCATGCTCCTTGCGCTCGAGTTAACACAATGGTCCCCAGTGTACCTGGACTGTGTATCAATGTCACTTTGTCGAGCAGCAGCCTTCGGTGCAAGCTGCACCCCAAACCAGCCAAGTCGGTCGCCATGTGAAGGCCCAGAGATAAAACATTATTCTTTTTAACAGTTCAGCACAATCTGACACGGAGCAGGGTCAAGGGTAACCGTACCAAGGCCATGTGCCTACAGCGTGCACTACCTCAGGGAAAAGATAACTAAATAAATAATACAAGCAAGAAAAAGCCTGCAGGAGGCTTTCACATTCCAAACCAGGAGTTCCGTAACTCTTTTAAATGTCACTTTTTATTAAGGAACTACCAGGACTGTATACGAACACAGTAACTTTGCACCACATAAAATGCCTCCTTTCTGAGCGCCAAAGCACTTACAAAAACATTAAGAAGAAGATGGCTTTGTTGGGAGAAAACGAGTTTGAACAGAAATGAGAAGACTCTATCATATAACAGAAGTAAAATATCTGAATCATTTACAGAAGCTAGGCGTGTAACATCTATTTCAGACCATATTCACATAAAAAAATCCCGCCTTGAAAACCATAAACGCTTACGGGCACATGTCTCTGGAAGCTAAAGATAAATTTTGAGGTCATCTCTCCAACAACGCTCGACACAGTACGCCCTGAGTTCATCAAACCCTGCCGTAATGTCGGACGCTAATTTTATTTGTTTTAAAACACTGTTCGTCCTCTTCTGTATGTATTTTAAAAATTCCCTTTAAAACATACACAAATAGCATAGCGCTAATCCAATGTGGTAGAGGAAATGAATTGATTGTCTACAACCCAGTCAGAGAATCAGACCGTGACGCCGTTTCCCTGATTCATTCTGTTATGTTATCGACATTTCTGAGCCGTGACACCACCCCATCGGTTTTGTTTTAATCTTTAAAGCTTTTTACTTCTTCTGAAATTATATGCTCTATCGCCTTATTCAGACTGAGACATAAATATATATCCGAGTGCAGCAATAATTTCAAATTCCTCATTACAAGAATGGAATATCCCATCTCTGTGAAATAATTACATCACAAGTCTTTCATCAACCGTAGCTAACGGCACTGGATGCGAATCGATGAACGAACGCAGTGGTAATGAGTGGTTTACCTTCAAAAAGAAAAAAAAAACTTGTGCAATTTGAACAAGGAGCTCTATCGTAGCATTATAGGACAGTGACACGGGGCCAACGACGCTCTGTTGTGAGCTTGACTAGAGGGCAACCGTCCCTGGGCTCTGTTTCCTTGTGTTTCTTTTTCGTTCTGTTCAGTCTACCCCTGTATCTGTACGTACATACATACAGATCACTCTGTCTGTCTATCTGTCTGTCTGTCTGTCTGTCTGTCTGTCTGTCTGTCTGTCTGTCTGTCTGTCG
>NW_004797342.1:371345-375789 GCF_000002075.1 Aplysia californica
TCCCCCCCCCTCTCTCTCTCCCTCTTTCTCTCCCTCTCCCTTTCTCTATTTCTCCCTCCCCCTCTTCTGTCTCTCTGTCACTTGCTCTTTTTTGCTCTCAATGTAGGCATTCTGAAAATAAATTGCAGTTATCATCAATTCTTAAGCCCCATTGAAATTTCTTTCCGTATATGTGTAGGGCAATGTGTAGGAACACAATTCATTTGTTTTATCATATAAAGCATGGTGTTTTTGCACAGCAGCTATCAATGCGTTTTCAATGAAGAAATCCGAAAGCCAAATGAAATTTTAGTGCAGCAGTAAGATTAGAATCGACAAATGCTTGGGACGAAACAAACCAACAAGCCAAAACAGATCAACCGAAAGCTGAAACAAGACACAATCAGGAGTGGTCTGTAAGCCAAAAGGTATCTTGAGCACTTTTTACACCCCTTCGCCTTATGTCAGCCGAAAAATGACATCATTAGGCAAAAGTGCTAAAAGCCGAACCTAAAACCGGATCCACTGTGTTTGAGTTCTTAAGGAGTCTAACCGTAAACGAAAAAAAACCACACTTTAGAAAAAATAGAATTTTGACCCTCAGATTCGGACCATATAATATGAGAAAAGTAAAACAGTGCTTCAATATGTCAGAAAAGTATTTATTTGAATAGAGTCTAAATCGACAATCAGATCGCCTGTGCCGTGTGTGTAAAGGCTCAGCACAACACGGGAAAAACAATCTTAAAAAAGCACAATTTCGTTTCCGGTTTGTGAGAAGTCCAATATTATTATTAAAAAGCGTCTCCGGTTTTCTGAAGTAATGCTGCATCACTTGCAGCCTTTTGATTTGTCCCTGACAGGCAGGGTGGAAGTAGCATGTCTTCTAAATAACTTCGTAATGAGGGGGGTCTGACTGATCCGGGATCAATTATTGATATTTATACAACCAAAGAACCTTTGTCCGCGCTTTTCTGAGTTCTCAAACAGTTCTTCGTCTGTGCATTGCCGTTTGGCTTGTCTGTATGTTGCTTTTTTTTAAAGTTTAAAATCCCACGTTATTCATTTCTGTTTAAAATTTATATGAAAGAAAATATGTCTGGATTCAATATGTTTGAGTTCAAAGTCCTGAGAAACATTGCAATTATACATAATAATAAGGGTGTCATCAGTTTTGCGCATAACCCCCCCCCCCCTTAAAGACAAAAACAAAGCAAAAACAACTGAAACTGAAAGATAAAAGAAATCTGATTGTTTGCCTCTGGGACTTGGACTTCGTCTCCACGAACAGAACACAGTATATCAGCATGTAAGCAAGCTCGCAAGCAGTACACACGAAAACAAAGAAAGGGTGAAAAAAAAAGAACAGAAAGAAAATGAAAAATGAGAAAAAGAAGAAAGAAAACTACATGTTGTCCGGATGACTCTGAACGGCCACTTCCTAATATTTCTTGACGAGTGTAATAAGTAACCGACAAAGCCAGAGTGCTTAAGGGCGTCTGGTTAAGAAAAAGTCAGTGTATCAATATTTAGCTAATTTATAATAATGGTGCTTCATACATGTTAAGAGACTGGCTAAATGAACCAAATTATACTGAGGGCACGATAAATGTCTCTGATATAAAGGAAATCTGGTCGGGTGAATGGCCACAGCTGAGGTCAAACATGAATTTCTTGAAACGCAGAATTCTTAGCAGGCAAAACTTTTGTTTCCATCGTTGCCGCTGGTGTGAGACTTAACATTTACTTCTTGAATGTTCAAAATGTTATGACACTTTTTAAATTTGGCCACACCAAGGCTGAAATTACAATATTTATATTATTATTACAATATGTGTCAACAACGGTTGTCTCTCAAGACTATTTTCGAAGCATTCATACGTCAACAACGTCTTCTCAAAGTCCATGGCTTTACATTGGCGCTGAAGTGCATTGTCCTTTCCTTGTGATAGATATTGCTTAAGGGGGGGGGTGTTAAAGTCCACTTGAGATTCGTTGCTCATTGCCCAAAATTTTAACGCGTCTTTGGGAATGATGTGTCTCGATGAAAGTGGAGACCCTGCATAATCTGTATAGAGGGTCAGGTACAATTTAAATGGAGGGTTAACGTACAATGGAAGTTAGCATATTACACTTTCAAGAATTAGCAGGATATAGAACTATGATATTTGCAATAAAACAGTTGCCCCAATATTAAATTGTTGGTATAATTATGTAAATATAATTTGCGCATACGTCTCTTTGCGTTTAGGAAGTTGTGGCCTTATTGAAATCCAGTCACCGAGTCACAGAGCCGTCATCCGAGGTGAATTAATTCACTACCAATGACCTCGTCCACGAGATGATGAAAGTCTCCAAATGAGCTCCCAAGTTTGAAAATAAGATTTACTTAACACATTTGCCGGTACTCTCGTTATTTTCTTCTTTCGTCTTCGTTGTTGCTAATTTTAAATTTTAGCCATTGTAAGGTCATGAACTTCAACTGAGCACCTTCGTGTTTGCACAGTGAGGAACGAGACGAATCAGATCTGCACTGTCAGGTGATTCGATTCGTTCACCTTTTCGTGTCCTACACTTTCTCAAGACAAATGCTTTACTTGATCCTTGAATTATAATAGAGGTGTGAGTTTTAAAAAAAGGCAGGTAGGGGGGGGGGGGGACTTGCAACGTATTTATGAAGCTACTTTATCTCCGTAAAACCCTGTAATCGACTTTTTTCGGTAGGTTCAAGAGAAAATTATGGGTCACGCACTTTTAAAATTGGAATTTCCAACCTCAGCGCCCCCAGCTCCTCCCAATTCTCCTTCCTCCTTTGCTTCTAATAGTCTTGGAGTTCACACAGTGTATATAGAGATCTTCATCCAAATACAACAACAGAGCACGCTCGCACAGACAGCCAAGACTGCGACTTTCTTGCTACACTGGCGTGAAAATACGCGCTCCGCGCGGACACACACGTCCGACAATGGTGCTGGTACTACTGATGCACTCACTGCATAACTTCTGGCTCTCTGACAACCAGCGCACAAAACTGGTTTTTTCGTATGCCTTGCACAGACTGTGCTGTGGCGTATTCGGGATTAACTTGATGTGCTCCTCAGATATACTCATGAACTGTTGCCTTTTCTGCCCTCATTGTTCATCATGTTCTTTTACACTGCGACCAATAAATCGATAACCCATTACGGTGTGTGCGTGAGGCAAATGCAGCATTCATTAATTTAGAAACAATAGGGATAAAGAAAGAAAAATTATCTGCTGCAGCAGATGGATTGAGTTACACCACATTAACCTGCTTGTCACGTGATGAGAAAAGACTAAAAAAGCCCAGAGGTGTTGGTCATCAGGATTATTGTTAATGAAAAGATATATCATAGGTATGAAAAACGACTGCAATGTTTCAACTAAACAAGGATGCAAATAGTCTTATTGTTCGTTATGATATAATATAATAAGGTAAGCCATGTATTGTATATAGTATATAGGGAAGTACTGTTAAATAAGTGCTATGAACACAATAGAGATAATTGTGCCGTTTCCTTAGTTAACAATTGGCTTTAAAAAGACGTCTGACATAGAACAAACTCTAAGTGTGAAAAGTAACCGAGGTTTGTATATCCGATCAATAATGCTGTTTTGCATCTCACAATACCTATCACACTTCATTCACACACATACATACAAACATGGCAGTTTCAGTAACGACGGAAACACAGAGACAACCCCCGCCCCTATATAAAACAACATTTAAAAAGACGTCCACATTCTTGACCTTAGTGGGCTTTCATGAAGTCATTGTCCTCATCTTCCCCAAGACAGAGAGGAGGATGCAGAAGGAGCTACAGAAGAGGTAAAGAAAGACAACAAGAACGTAATGAAGATCCCCGAATAGAGGGACCGTGAGGGAGGGGGGATAGACGCTGTTAAAACAGATGAAAAACAAATTAAATCAATTCAGTGACTTTCCTACTTTCGGATTATAACGTAGATCTAGTGACAACAAAGCAACCTGATAATTAAGATAGATAAGACGCATTTGCATCTGTCCACGTCCACACAAGATACGAAGAGTTCACATACCACGCCATGACAACGCACAGGCTAATAATTTACGCCCTGATAAACGTACTGTCCTACATAGTGATGAGAGAGAAAAACGAGCGTTTAAACCAAAACATATGTTTATACGTTGACACACCATAAGAGTAAATACTGGCTTTCTCTGACACGATGTGCGTCATGCCTCTGTGCAGGTCTGAACAGAAAAATGTCCGGAGTTTTTTGTTTTTGTTTTTTAACCCCTTCAATAACGTTAACGAACGTAAACATGCGCCATGATATTCCAAAGGGAATGTGCCAAACACATGACAGTTGTGATTTCAACGGCGCCCCCTCCCTCCATCCCCTCACCCCTCCCAACCTTGAACTCACCCCCTACCAACCTTGAACTCCCCCCCCCCCCCTT
>NW_004797342.1:375889-377559 GCF_000002075.1 Aplysia californica
CCATTATCTATCCGCTCTTTAAAAATTGTTTTAAAAGTTTGCAGTTTTCATACACAGCCTGAACAGGCATGCAAGTACCCACGTATGCAAGTAGCTATATAAGCTCATAACAACAGACTTAGACACACACAGACGCATGGCGCGAGCACTAACGCTAACAGGCAAACAAGCTTCCTCCCCTGGCCCACCCACGCACACAAACAAAGGCTCATACATACATTTTACATACATACATACATACATACATACATACATACATACATACATACATACATACATACATACATACATACATACATACATACATACAAACATGTACGCATGCGCAGTCAATTATCCCTTAAGAAACTACCAGCGCAAGCAAACTCAGCGACATCACGTAGGCACAACGAAACAAGAAACAAGAGGTCAGACGGACAAGCAAAAGCAATAAAGACAGTTATCTGATCTTTCGTTACAGCAGCTGTTGTTTATCGTTTTAGAAGCTAATCTGAAAAATTCCTGTCCCCCTGGTGTCTCGAAAATGGTACGACATGTACTCTCAAATTTGACCTTATTAAAGGAGACCAGTGGAGATATTCGTAAGAAATGATGTTCTTTCCTGAAATTGCACTGATGACTTCCATGTGGAAGACGGTGCAGTTTTGACAAAGACGCGGTCTGGCCTGATGGCAACTGCCAAAAATATTTCAGGCAATGAAAGCTTTATACAGCTTTCCTCTGTGTCCTCTGTTCAACGTATTATAATACCTTAAAAAAAGACAGTTTTATATGTCAGAAACTGTTAGCTCAAATTTTGTTCTTGGCTTTGAACAATAACCACAAGGAAGAACCTTTGTTTTCGTTTACAGTACATGTAATAAGACACAAGTAAAGAAGTCTAAAAAGGGGCGAGTTTTTAAAAGAGAAATAGGAGTGTAGATCAATAGTTACAAGTTGATCTTTGCCCCCATTTAGAACCTGCTGGTAACCTTTTCCCGATCAAATATCAAGATACAGAGCTCAAAGGCAGCAAAGAAAACTCAAATATCAAAATAGTCAAATTGATTCAACATAGAGAGTTTAAGTTCAACACAATTGAAAAACGTAAGCAAATGCCAGCTCAAATGTAATCACAAAGTAGTTCAAATGTAACAGTCGGGAAATCAAATTCGTCATTGTCAGTTCAAATGCAGCATAGAAAAGTTCAATTTCAACAATACAAAAAGCAAAAACAAAAACGAAGCTATGATGTAACCATCATCAGGGGAAGATACTCTATCTCTTATCAATTCTAACTGTTTACTGTACGGGTTTCTCGCCTTCGGAACTGTCGTCTACTGTCTTGATCTAAGTCTAGATCTAACCGTAATCCCCTTTTGTTAGATCTTGCAGTTTGAAGCAATCAATGTTATAACAAAACTCCCCTGAAAACAAGACCAGCACATAAAGCATGCCTTACAAAAAGGTAAGTTTCGAGGATAAACAGAGATTATACGAAACCTTTTGCAGAGGTGACAGTGACGATTACATAAAACTCGCTGAACAGATACAAATCAACCGTAGTACTGCGTACTGCGTACAGTATCGTGCGCCGAGCGAATGAAACTGATGGTGTTCTTCAAAAAGCACAGGGAGGGAAAAGACATGATAGTGTGTGTGTGTGTGTGTGTGTGTGTGTGTGTGTGTGT
>NW_004797342.1:379182-380276 GCF_000002075.1 Aplysia californica
TAATAATAATAATAATAATAACTACAACAAAAATAATAATTACAGTGAAAGTCAATGGCAACTGGGTCATAGTGGTCAACAGGTAGAAGTACAAACGTTATGAATAATATCAACACCCAGGAGGTTTAAACACTAAAATCGCCTCATTTCGAGTTTCTCCTTTTGAAATAATTTGGACTTCAATAATGTACAATTTCGTGATTTTAATCAAGTCTTAATTGTGTTCCGTCAAAGATCACAGCAGTCGTTAAGATATTTTTTTCAACTTTTTTTTTAAAGAACGTAATCTTTTCTCTATTGAACTTCATGTAGACTCTTCCTGTAGTGGTGGAATATTATCGTACATTCATTTTGGGTAATGTCTGTATTTCCCGGTATCTTTATACCTTTCATTCGTTTGATACAACAACACTTATGCTACTTAAAGTTTTGCGTACGGTTAGACTAATCTACTGACAAAATGTTCGGGTTTTTTTTACAACATAATATAATGCATTAAAATACACATACCACGACTATAATATCATTTCACAAGTCCCTGACAAGAATGGTATCCAATATTATGTTCCTAACTCGCACCCATTGCCGTAGGTAAGGCACTGGGCTAACTGCCTTGTCCGCTAGAACTAGATGAAGTCATCCTACAGTAACTGTTATCGACATTTTTCTCCCCTTACCCCTCCCCGAAGATAAAGACATAGTTTAGGGAAAAGTAAACGAAAAGGTATTGAAACGTTATTTATTTCTTCATCTACAGAAAGTTCAGTGAAAGAACGATTCCTAGTTTGAAAGAATCCACGGTGTAAAAATCGAGAGAAAAACAACAGCCTGAAATATATACGAATTTTGTTTATTTTTGTTTTGGTTTGACTTAATTGTGTTTTAAAAAATAGGATTTACGCATATCTTATAATAATTTCACGACTCGAGAAAAGATCCATTTTTTGTGAGTATTATGTTTAGGCACTCCCACTTTGCCCACAAGAGAGCGTGTATTTTATTGAGTATGTCGTCACAAGAGAGCGTGTATTTTATTGAGTATGTCGTCACAAGAGAGCGTGTATTTTATTGAGTATGTCGTCACAAGAGAGCGT
>NW_004797342.1:382532-383886 GCF_000002075.1 Aplysia californica
TGTGTGTGTGTATGTGTGTGTGTGTGTGTGTGTGTGTACTACTTGAGAGTGGGCTGAAGGACATATTCTTTTGATAGAAGGCACACGGAGAGAGATTCAAGCATATAAACACCGGGGACCTGGGGAGAAAGAAACGTAGATGCAATGAAGTATATCTCTAAGAAAAAAGAGGGAAAGGGAGCACAGGAACACACACACAAACACACACACATACACACACACACACACACACACACACACACACACACACGCACACGCACACACACACACACAGACATACAGACCCACACACCCTCATACACACACATACAAACACAGACACACACACTCATACACACACACGCACACACACAAACAGAAAAAGATAGATAATTTGATATATAGATAGAGAGAGAGAGCGAGAAAGAGAGAGAGAGAGAGAGAGAGAGAGAGAGAGAGAGAGAGAGAGAGAGAGAGAGAGAAGAGAAGGGGGGGGATTGGAAGAGAAGGGGAAATGGGTATAAGGAGAGAATAACCACACAAAGATACAGAGCGACAGGGAGCGAACGTGGTTTGCCAATTAAGTTCAGGCGCATGTACTCACGGATACTGTTTTTGGAAGATCGCCACAGAGCCTATCCTGTGGGTTCTCGATGCTAAATGTTTTATCGCCATGGCGACTTTCCTTTCAAGATAATGTTTCTTGATAGTAGGAAGAGGGATGAAGTCGGGTTTGGGCTCAGCGCGGAGTAGTGGTCTATAAGACACTAGCCTAGTTTTCTGGAGTTTTTAAGCTCCATGGAACACTCTTAGTTCCTTTTTATTTTCCTCGTAGTGTTATTGGCTCTATGTTAAAACCCTGTTGAACATAGACAAATAGATGGCCATCTTTACAGGGCCAGTTTTTGAGCACGTGAAGTTATTGGTACCATCTCAAAGTCTGTGCACTTATCTTGCTTTCAAGTGGACCCCCCCCCCCACCTACCATCCCTAAATAGAGTCAAAATATTTGCCATCGATGGAGGTGGGGATCGTTCATTGTCAGAGATAAAATTAGCAAGAAAATGGCTCCCAAGGTTTGGTGAATTCTAAAGCTAGAGTGACCTTGGCAACCGTTAATCTATATTTGTGGTACCTTTGGTAAATGCTTTCAGTGTAATACACATCGAAATGTGTTTTTGAATGGATATAAAGTTATATAGCCAAAAAAGGAAGAAAAAAAAAGAGAAGTTGATAAAATTGCCCAACGGGCAGACAAAAAGTAATTTTCTTCGATTTCATTATTTTGTCAAAAAAGCCTGATTATACTACTATAACACACACACACACATACACACACACACACACACACACACACACACACACACACACATAC
>NW_004797342.1:384392-385370 GCF_000002075.1 Aplysia californica
GGTGGGGGTGAGGGTAAGCGCGCGAGAGAGAGAGAGAGAGAGAGAGAGAGAGAGAGAGAGAGAGAGAGAGAAGGAAAGGGGAGTGGGTGTGGGTAGAGAGTGAGATGGCTCATGGAATCCCCGAAATGGAACCTTTTTTTCGCTGCAATTTTAATGCCAGGCAAAGAGCATTATGCAGTCTCTAGTCTGTTGGTGTGCAGCGTGCAAATAGCTAGGTTGCAGAATTATACCAAATCGTTTCAGAGAAGTGGCCTTCACAAATTTGAACCCTTGCGACCATCCCCAGTGATAATGAAAATAGCACTAACAATGTGCTCCTAACCTACAGCATACTAACAAAAGTCGATTAGTCTTCTACATTGCGAGGGAAACTAGGCTATATGCTCAATGTTTGAAGACTCATGCAACCGAAGCATCTCATTTTCTCAAATTAGTAATGTTTCAAGGCAAAAGTGATGTGACAGGGATGTGTTGAGGTCTAATATTACAAGGAACATGACAAACAGGACTATTAACTTACAGAAAACCATGTCATTTCATGTTACACACATACTTTTCATTCACAATTGGTTTTCGGTCAATAGATCCATCTCCATAGACCAGTTCATTCGCATGTATATTCTTACTCATTTCCATATGTACATACGTACTTAGTACATTGTACATCCACATGTACACCCGTATTTACCCATCCACCCATCCATCTATCCATCCAATCGTCTGTGCTTTAATCCGTTCGTCAATTCATTCATTTATCCTTCTACTTGTCCGTCTGTTTATCCGTCCATCCGTTCTTTATACTACAGACAGACAAACAGACAGATAGATAGTCAAACACGCAAAGAGACAAACGGGAAAGTAGACAGAGTGCAAACACAAACATATTCCCCATGCCAACACATACACACGCACACAAAAGCACACACACATACACACATGCATACACACACACACACACACACACACACACACACACAC
>NW_004797342.1:390522-391839 GCF_000002075.1 Aplysia californica
TCTATTTGATCATATGTATGTATGTATGTATGTATGTATGTATGTATGTATGTATGTATGTATGTATGTATGTATGTATGTATGTATGTATGTATGTATATATAGTATCTATGTATCTATGTATGTGTATATGTGTATGAGCGTGTGTGTGTATGTGTGTGTGTGTGTGTGTGTGTGTGTGTGTGTGTGTGTGTGTGTGTGTGTGTGTGTGTGTGTGTACGACCAGCGAGTGAGCAGGTGGAGACGCTGTCCATCCGCTGTAGAAAGCTCTCAGTTATCAATATAAACACGTTTCGCTCGCAGACAGAAACTACTACTACATAAAACACACTCGCCACCCCATTCGTGATTCGGAATGGCTAAAGTCATAAACGAGCTGGAGGACACAGAGTGCTAAAATGCAGTGGTATCCTTACTGCTACACGTGCTATGCAGTCTTCTTTCTTCTTTTCCCCTCAATGCTAAAGGTAGTTGACACATTCCTGAAATCAGATTCCTAGCGCTCCAGAAATACGCGCCATTCCTGAAGCCAAGATTAAGGAACTAGCGGGGACGGTAGGAGTAAGGAGGGGGGAGCAAAACGATCCGTCTACTCTGATCAAATTACTGATGGGCGCCAGAACGGACCAGGTGGACCAAGCCAGCGATAGCAAACAAAAACAAAAAGAAAAAACAAAACAAAAACAAAAACAGAGCCACACGGAGAGCCAGTCACGACTCGATCCAGATGGGCGCTCACAGCTTCAAGAAAACGACCTTATAGCAAAGCCTAACAGCCCCCCCCCTCCCCAGACCATACCGGATCCAGCTTGGGTGTACAAGGGGCAAGGGTCAAATACGAAAAGGTGGTCTTTTCAGTTTATTTTGGGGGTGGGGGAGAGGAGGGGGGTAACGGGGTAACGGGGTAACTCAGTGCTCTTTCTTTTGCTAAATTCTCTAACGCGTTATCCATCCATTTATCAATCTATCTATCCATCTACCTATATTATTTTTTTTAACTAAACCAGTCTGTTCACCTTTCTATATAAAGAAACAAGTTAATTTACTTTCCCTTTCCATTTGTGACTTTTCAGTTTATAGTCACTTTGGATTACAATTACCTCCTACGTTTGTCTGAAAGGATTTAAATGTCTTTATTTTAACCCCTTTCCCAGCAGGCCGGCTGTGTTGTCGCATTCAACACTACCAGGATAATCCTATACTAAGCAGTGGGAACAGATTAATTTTGTACTTCTCTTTACAAATACACACACACACGAGCGTGCGTACACACACTCGCACGCACACACACACACGCACACACACACACACACACAC
>NW_004797342.1:392797-394609 GCF_000002075.1 Aplysia californica
CACACACACACACACACACACACACACAAAAGCTTACAAATACAAACAAATATAGGTCCTACAAAAAAGCAGCAACACAAACACACTCACACCTACACGCAAGCACATATCGTCTTGCCTTCCAAGCTTTCTCTTGTTCTAAAACACGATTTCCGTTTTTTTCCTGCTCCGAACAAAAACACCAACACGAATCTTTTCCTCTTCAAAACTCATATTATTCCACCAAAGTTGGTACAAATGGTAAGAAGAAAAAGTATACTCTGCTAATTTTTTCTTGAACAAAAAACGAAACCATGACGTCAAAGGATGCTAAATATAATCCAGTCAGCAGGATTTTGACAAAAATGAGGTCTACATGGAACAACACCCCCATTCCCCACCCATTTTTCAACATGCCTTACTCTTTTTTTTCTACTGTCCCATAAACGTACTCAATACTTATCCTATCGGCCATAGGAAGCTAATTTACAACAGAAAATGGTCCCTTCTCCTTAGACAATGAAAATATAGAATGAATAGAGTTTTGTACGAGGCAGTGAAACCAAGCAAAGACAACAACAACAACCATAACAAAACACACCTATACACGCGAAAACAGACAAAAACAGAACACATATATTTAAACAAACACTCAGACGCATAGTAAACCTCATATAACAACACACTCTAATGTATACATGTACAAACAAGGAACACTCACAAATTATATTCACTCACGTACACTCATACACATGCACACACACACATACACACACACACACACACACACACACACACACACACACACACTGATACACACATATATATATATTTAAACACTGCACAGGGGAGTAACCAGAAGACAGGACTAGCTCTTCTTATTCGTTTGGGTAAAATAAGTACTTATCTTTGTGGATGGAGGAAATACTCGTTGCTTTTGCGACAGGAGTAAGTTCAATTCGAAATAAAAAAGGAAGACAGGAATTCATATTTACTGTAGGTAATAGCGCAAAAAAATAAAAGTGCAATCATATGAACGAGAGAAACGGAGACTTGCATTAAGCAAAGAAACAGTTCAGCTGAAATACCGGTGGATTTAATTTATTGTTTAATTTGTCCCCCCAAAAAGTAGGAAAGTGTACAGGTCCATTAGTTATTTATCTTCAAAGGACACTGGAATAAGTAGTTTAAAGCTGAATCCTCTCATACTTTGACGAGCACAGTTTATCTCTCCACGAAGCCTCTGAACAACATGCAATGTACATTCGGATTTTTGACCAGGAGATATCACAGTTTTGCAGCCAAGGAACCCCCCAGTGCCCCGTATGACACGGTCCCTCACAGTAGAATTTCTTACACAACGAAAGCATTCCAAGGGATAACTGGTAACTGGCTGACATACGTTGATGTCACTGTCAGAGACAAGACTTGATAAACTACGGGCTACTGTTCGCCATGGAATGCGTTCCCAACTTCCAAAAAAATACAAATAAAGAGATTCTTTCACCAATGAAAAATGCCCAACGACGGAGAATTTAGTAGCAAAGATGTCCGCAACAACAGGAATCTTGAAAATATAAAAATCATCTAAATTCTGAGAAAAACATAATCGGTCTTATCAAAATTAGTGGACAGCGTAATCCAAAGCCCGTGCATTCAGAAGTCCATTTCACTGACATATACAAAACAAAACATCAGAATCGTATACCATCTCAACTGTGTGGAATATAGATCTAGATCTAAATGAAGTGACTTACAAGTTCGAAGCCTCAGATATACAATATGTCGGTATACGTGAGAGGGAATAAACCTGATTTTGTGATATATTATTTA
>NW_004797342.1:396815-399254 GCF_000002075.1 Aplysia californica
TGTTGATCATCATCATCATCATCATCATCATCATCATCATCATCATCATCATCATCATCATCATCATCATCATCATCATCATCATCATCATCATCATTGTATAAAGAAGGTATCAAAACAGTTAAGACCTTGTTGTATTTCCCCCCCAAAAAATATATTTCACAGTTCAACGTTTCGCCATCATCATCATCATCATCATCATCATCATCATCATCATCATCATCATCATCATCATCATCATCATCATCATCATGTATTCCTGTAGACCGTTGGGGCGTTACGGATGACTCTTCACTAAGTTTGTTTTACTCATTCCGATTGTTGCACTTGAAATTAGCCTCATAATAATATTGATATTTTCGAACCTGTCCACTCTGAAATGTTATCCTCGCAACTTTTTTTTCTGCTTTCCTCTCTTTACGCCTTCTTGGACAGTGCCTTGTGGGACAGTCTTTGCTAGTCCACGAGACATGTTAGTTTGTGTCATATCACAATGGACAGCAGGCCTTTGCAGGACCCAATCTCGCTGAGTTCCTTTCGTTACTTCTGTGTTACTTTATTATGCTATCTTTGTAGGATACGCCAAAGCGATTGCGAAAACATTTAATTCGTTGCATATGCTTTTCATAAAATATTTAACGGGGTGCATCCTCGTTTGAATACTCCTGTTTGAGTTCTCTTGTATTGACAAACCCCTTTTTTCCCTATGCAGATGCCTAATTAGGATGCATATACGAGTACTGTTGCAGGCGTTTAAAACCCCATAATATCACACTAAGGTAGATTTTATCATTCGGGTCTAGAGGTAGAGTTGGTCACTATTTTCCTTACGCCAGGTGGCTTCGCTCATTATGTGGTGAAAGGGCACACAAGGTCTCCTTGCCTTTCAGCATCTGTCTTTTACAGCACCTTCGTATCTAAAGCGCAGTTCGAATGGATCCTGATGGTAATCCTATTTTGCAACCGCCAAAACACAAATTTATTTATTGTACATGTATTACACTTGCGTCTCCACTTGGAAATAAATAATCTAATATTTTTTTAAAAACTACCTTTGTTGCTGGGAAAAATACTGTACAAGGCACGGAAGAATTGGAGCTACACAACCAGATGATATGATTCTTTGCTCTGATTTTCATAAAGGTAAAAGTAACAGATATCTAAACATTTATCTATCGAGACAGATCACGGGTATAAAAGAAATAGTTCTTTCAAGAAGGAGTTATTGTACTTTGTATTTTACTGAGCCGTTTATTGAAAAAAAGAGGAACTCATTTGCTCTTATTTTATTGCAATACTTACATTTCGGGGGGCCCTCGTATCCTACGTAGCAGGACTCATCACTGGAAAGCAGTGTTCAATAGCCCAAAAATAAAATATGACTACAGTACATTCAGAGACAACATGTCGTTAGCAAAAATATTGGTCAAGATCAAGGTCCTGAAATTTGAATTCCTATCGTGAAATACGTCGATGCTCAATTCTAAATCGCAAGCAAATATCCTCATGAAGAACAGAAGTATTCCAAATCTCAAAACTCAGCCAGTTTTTTCTTGAAAAAAGAAAGGAAGAAAGAAGCAAACACTAACCCAGCTATAAAAACAAACCTTACCACATTTGTAGCTTCAGTTACATATCGCCGCATTGAAGGTAGGCCTACGGTATTAATAAAAAAGGATATAGGACGGTGTACATCCTATATCGCGAGATCTCTGGGAGTCCACTATTTGAGATCATGAGACCAGAGAAAAAGGTGTATTTTTTCATGTCTTAACGTTAGGTGGTGTGCATGGGACGACGAAAAAATATTGTTGCATATATGCATTAGGCAGGGAATACAAAGCACATTCCAATTCCTAACGTCATGGCTTTTTTCTCCTCTCTCTGGATTATGCTGTCGTGACTACAGACTGGTGAGTAAATGGCGATGCACAACCACCCAGTCGCATGTTGCGATTATTCTACACACCTGATCTGCCCTGATTAGTGCACCCTTTATAGCACTACGTGCAGGCGCAAGCGAGAATCGAAACAAAAACACACACGCATCAATAAAACAAAATGCTCTGCGTGAGAAACGAGGGGAGAAGAACACAGGAAATAAAACAGATTGGGACAGCCAATCGATTTCAAAACAAATGATTCGCTCCAATCCACAACGGAGTATTGATCATAGATTTCGATTCCTTTTGCTATTTTCAGACTGACTTTAGATATATTCTCTACGTAGGTACATCCCCATCTTCTTCGTACAATTGCCTAAACATAAAGAAAAAAAAGCCATAACAAAGCTCCATTACTCAACTCAATGACACACTTGCAAATACGAGGCAAACTTAAGTAAACACCCTTCTTCTTCTTCTTCTTCTTCTTCTTCTTCTTCTTCTTCTTCTTCTTCTTCTTCTTCTTTTTCTTCTTCTTCTTCTTCTTCTTCTTCTC
>NW_004797342.1:401139-402483 GCF_000002075.1 Aplysia californica
CTGCGACAAAATTAGCACCACGTTTATGACTGTCAAAATTATAAGGGTCAGACCTCTTCGCGTTTGTTTCGGAAAACGTTGGTTGACCTGTTTGTGTATGACGTTAGATGTTGTGGTCGACTAAAAATTCTCCTGTACAAATGATTTTATCAAGACACTGCCGTGCTCATCACGAACGTTTGTGTTTAAACTGATCCCTTGGTTTGTTGGTACGTTCAGTTAGAGCAGGTACTTCCAGCTACTAATGTACTGTGCTGCTGCCTTGCATCGATGCCTAAGAAGAGTAGTGAATCGAGTAAGTTCTGAATGGACACCACAACCGGGACTTTTATTATTGACATTACCTCCTCCTGTTTGCTAGTTGGTTTAGTTACGAGCTGGTGTCGCGCAAAAATATAAATAAAGGTGGACTTTAATGTACTGTATGTTCTTGAAACCTGCATGATCAATTCATAAATAATTCTATTTCCGCTGGAGTTTGATTTGAACTAAGACATACGCCGTTTTTTAAAACCTCGTTGTATTTATTCATGTATTTATTTGTATATTATTTTAAAACATCTTTTCGTTTCATTTATTCATATATTTATTAGATCTAATATTTCTTTCAGTTTTAAGAAAGAAAACATTTTTTAAACGTCGCTTGTCTTAGCACTCCGATTCTGCTTCTCTTTCAGAGGTTAATGTGCATTCTTACTTTAGGGAATATGATACAGGACCGCAGTCAAATTAAGTAAAATACGGTCTTGTTTGCGTCCCCCAGCTAGATCTCAGGTTTTAGTCGACTGCTTGTTTTCAAACCTTCCGTGCAACTGATTTTTACGTATGTTTTTTTTTCTCCACTTAGTAAGGACCCTTACCTTCAGACAACCACATTCCGATTTCGAAGGTACTCTTTATAGTGCTTTTTTATACTGACTATTTTCAGTCTTGGAAGGAATTAATTTTGAATTTTGCCTGGGTGGCGGTCGAACTCTACTCAATTTTAGGACCACCAATGGACCTTTAATGTGCACAACTTGCACACGAGACCTCCGAGATTTTTTTAACCCTCATCCGAGAAGGCTTGTTGTTTGATCTTTCTTACCGTAAGATCAGTGGATGTGAAGAACCCAGGAGAAGTAGTATATTATGTAGAAAGAGTCAGGAGCCAAGGCTAGTGGAGCCCGAAGACAGAGGGTGGCCAGGGGTGGGAGTGGGGGTGAGGGTGGGTTTAGAGAAGAATTTTTTTCCATCGCTGTCAGGTTTTGAGCTCAGGACGTATTATATGACAGACCAAACCTTACTACTCGACTACAAGAGCCCCCTGGTAGTGGTAGATGTTAACAAGATTCTATAAATTAA
>NW_004797342.1:402583-416241 GCF_000002075.1 Aplysia californica
CAGGTTTAGTATAAAGAATGCACCCTTTACTATGGGCAAATGACATTATTATGAAACATCAATTCTACGCCTCATAAAAAGATGTACTTTTTGTTTTCCGTAAAAAAAAATTAATTAAATGCCATTTCTCGGAAGCAGGATTGGGAAAGAATGATATTAGAGCTTGCAAAGTTAATTAACTCCAGTACCACTTTAAACCTAATCTGGACTAGCGTATGACTATTTCAACATCAATCACTAACGTAACAAATCATCATGTAATTTGATTCCTGTTGATGTTCCCAGAAAGGAAAGAGCCCCCCCCCCCCTCCCCAACTTCCCGTATGTGTTGCGTGGGTGGCGAGGAAGGACACAGTTGAGGGTGAAAAAAGGGGATTGACCGGAGATGGGGGTGGGGAGGGAGGGTAGAGGGGCGGACAGGAGGGGAGTGGAACACTGAGCGTCAATCTGAAACGGGTGGAATATCGATCTTCAAGCACTGTACAAACGAACTGCCACAGGTATAATCTCTAGATTTCTGAGTCCAGTTTATCATCACCTGAATTTTTATTGCTATTCTTAATATCATTATTTCAAAACCACGTACTATAGTTAATAAGCATTTTTATAAATTTAATTTTAAAAAAAAGAAAATGTGCTTCTTTTTTTCTCTAATATGACATTCTTTATCTTTCAACTGATTTGTTCGTGGCGTTCACCCAGTTTCTGAACTCTTAGAATATAATAATAATATGTGCTTTTAAATCTAATCTTTTCACCCCGCAGGTACTTCTAATTAATGGTTTATCTAC
The DNA here is from genome assembly GCF_000002075.1 of Aplysia californica. Taxonomy (NCBI): domain Eukaryota; kingdom Metazoa; phylum Mollusca; class Gastropoda; order Aplysiida; family Aplysiidae; genus Aplysia; species Aplysia californica. The sequence goes on from NW_004797342.1 coordinate 403,375, forward strand.
ATTTTTAACAAAATGATTACCTTTTTAAAAAAAAGTAGAGCGTTCAAGTAAATTGGAAAGAAGCCGGGAGTCCGAAATCTTTGTGGAAGGTAATTGCCATTTAAATGGGACACTGTGTCGCTAATGTTATCTATTATTATTATTATTATTATTATTAATGTTATCAAAGAATGACAGTCTGTCTCAAAGCAAAAGTTCAAACACGCCCTTAAGCTTAAAAAACAAACAATAAAAAAAAAACCCGGACAAATTTATAATTTTTGTTATACGTTGATTTAATATCTGTCCACGCCGATACAATTTAGACTATTGAGAAGGTGGACTTCGGCCTAGCAAAAAAGTGTTAAAAATGAATAAGAGTAACAATAATAACATACATATTACTACTACTACTACTACTACTACTACTACTACTACTACTACTACTACTACTATTACTACGACTACTACTACTACTATTACTACTACTATCATTACCATTATTATCATCCCAGAATTACAACAACTGTACCTTTTCTAATCTTATTATTGTTGCTGTTGTTCTTATCTTAATCGTTATTACTTATTATGTTGTTTATACCATGGCTGTTGTGACCATTACTGTTAATAGCATTAATTCAGATTGCTATTATAATAATAATAATAATAATAATAATAAAAATAATAATAATAATAATAATAATAATTATTATTATTATTATTATTATTATTATCACTATTATTATCATCATTATGATGCTATTAGCATCACTGCTGTCATAATTAGCATTACTATTATTTTAATTCTTAGTGTTATTGCTAACCGTCATCATCATAAATATCATTTTTGTAAGAACTATAAGGAAGATATAACAAACAATTGTTAGAGTAAAATGAGTATCATAATATTTTCTTTACAATTGTTATTTTTATTTTTATATTATTATTATTATTATTATTATTATTATTATTATTATTATTATTATTATTATTATTATTTTCACTATTATTTTATTATCATCATTATTATTATTATCATAATTATTATTATTGTTATTGTTATTATTATTATTATTTTTTTATTATTATTATTATTATTATTATTTACTATTATTTATCTTTATTATTATTTTTGTTGTTATTTTGCCAATAAAAATACTACCGTTGGTGTTACCATTTCAGAAACGCCGAACTACATATAGAACAGACCATTTGAAAGGTTGAGAGCATTCTCCATGGAAGACACAGGACTAGAAGGGGAAGTTTCACAAAGGATGAACGTTTTGAGCCCACACCGATTTTCCACCTTTCCTGTACAGTTTAGTTTTAGTTTTAGAACGGTTTTACGGTGCTCGCAACTGCATAAGGTCATATTAAGAGCGCCAAAGATGGATGTCAACAGAGAAGTCCAAAACGGGGAATCAGGCTTACTCTGCTCCCCTCTCTAGCCTCAACATCACAAAGTCTGCTTTGACCTGTACGGTTTATTTCCCTACCAGACAAATCATTATGTCAAATCAAACATCTGGTGCACTCCGACCGCGGTGAAGAGAATAGAAGGAAGAAAGGCCGACAGAGATCACACACCAAAGAAAAATACATGCATAGCTGGTCTCTCACCTCAGAATTCGCTGCACCTACTACCTTACTAGGTGTAATGAGGGTCTATTTGTCTTATGTATTTACTTTACATAATTCCGGTTCGTATTGGAGTGCACCATTTCAATCTAACCAAAGTGTGAATGTATTCGATATACATAACTTCATAGCATTGTTCATTGTGTCCAATGACCGGAAGGCTTCGGCTGAAAAAGTAGAAGTGCGCAAGGAATAGTTTAATTTTTCTTTCCCTGCCAGTGATATGTGCTGACAGTAAGCATCAGGGCTGGTTCAGCCATCTCCCCACCACACAGGCAAACAAATGAACCGCTGTGTCGCACTGACACTTGCCGACCGCTGTGTTGCATTCAGTGCCAAGATGACCGAAACTCATATATTCGCCGAGCACTTCTTGAATAGTACATTTCCTTCAAATTTTGAAAATTATTTATTACACAGGCTCCTACTTACCAAAATAGCAAGGGGAAAAAATCCGCATTTCTGACGTAACGCGTTTACTCAAAGTCAAAGATTCCCTCATTGGTGATCATAACAAATTCAGTAAATTCAGCCTGCTTTAACGTTCTGCAGTGCCTTACAAGTAGAACTGAAGGACAAAGGGGAAGAAACAGGTTGGCCCAGGCTATACTGAATGAAATAAAACAGTTAAAGTATTGCTGATGTTCATGTCTAGTATTTAACCGAAAGATAGGTTGCGTGTCTGACGGTTGAAATAACGTAAGTCTTGTATTGTTTGGCGGAAATACAGTATGGTATTTTTAAAACCAAGAAAAATATTTCCCAGGTGAGAAGTTCTGAGAAAAGACCAATGTTTTTCTTGATGGATGCCGACAGAAAAAAACCCTGACTGGGAAGAAAGTTTGAAAAAACAATTTCCGACTATTACTATCCCTGTGTGTATCTCCATTCGATATTGCAAAGAAAACATGATACTATAAAACGGAATATTTTTTAAAGTATAATATTTAAGGTACTCGAAAGTGGGGACAATTTGGAAACAAAATGAGAAGAAACTATGATAACGATGAAAGTCGAGTGTGTAGTTTTAAAAAAGGGTGACATTTTTCTTACACGTTTCGCTGCCATGGCCTGTTCTAAAAGCTTTCCCACTTATTTATTTATAGCCATGTCATATAGAGGCTCACGCTACTTCAAATTGCTTCTTTGGGAGTTAGAGTATAATATTGAGAGAGAGAGGGAGAGAGAGAGAGAGAGAGAGAGAGAGAGGAAGAGAGAGAGAGCGCACGATTATTACGGTTGGGGTGTGCACACAAACGGGAAGCGGGGCAGACGAGAAAAAACCCCGATGTCTCTTGTTGGAACCATCATTTAGAAGTACAGGAACGCAAAAGAGATTACGTGAAGTTGGTGTGTGAGTCAATGGCAGACACGGTGGACAGAGTGAGATGGAAGACAAAGGGTCCTCAGCGATGACTCGAAAATGGAAAAAAAGAGCAACAAACACGACCCCCCCCCCCCCCCTCACCGGGAATAAAAAATATGCAATGTTGTTTCCCTTTCAGGAAATGAACCAAGAGGTTACTCTGTCTTAAGGAAAGAAAGAGAGAGCCATTCCTTCTCCCATCCTCCCTCCCCTGTCCATAAAAAGTCTTCAAACTTTTAAGGTTCCTCACAGTGCCCATGAGGATTTAGAAATGATCAATACAGTACGGCCTTGTAAGCTCGAATAGGTTTTCTGGGCATCTGACGCCGTACCTGAGACAACGTAGACCCTTTAGACGTTGAAGCCCTTATTTCCTTATCAAAACATTAAGAGTACAGTGATAATTCAGTTTCTATCATGCCAGGCTATAACGCAAATTACCATAGTCTTACACTAAATAGGGCACTCTTGACCCTGGGTAGTTCTGCAGTTCTCATAACTCTCCGTCTTATTTGTCTATCGGAAATGGATGTTAGATTGAAGCAGACGCCTTTAACACACTTAACGCACTGAACAGGGCGTTGGAGGAAAAAACAAGAACAACAACAACAAAAATACAAACAAAATCACGGCATCCTTTCATTAAAATTCAGAGGATACGCGAGATGGATAAGTTGAATACCGGATGGTGATACAGTGGAAGGCTAGTTACTCCCACTAGAAGCGAAACACGACAGGTAGCCTATAGACGGACATCAATTAGTGACGTAATACATCTGTAGTAGACAGTGTGACAGCTATAATTTCGTCATCACTATTGTCATAAAGTGCCAGAACTGTGACAGACATCACAGATCACGGCTCTCCATTCATGCATATGCCCGGGTGCTCTAAAAAAAGCTACACCTTCCTGATCTTTCCCAGTAACCCATCTGTTTTGGCCCTCCAAATAAGTCTACCCCTGCATCGTTCGCCTTCAATTTTGCCAGTAAGACCTAGATGTCAAGGTCTTCCGGTCTATTCAAGTGTCTAAAAATGCATTTGTAATTTCTTAATTGTTTTTTTGTTTTTTTTGCAGCAAGCGGCCCACACGTGCTTCTCAACGTACAGTCTCATCCCATTTCTTTTCTCACCAAGAAATTCCCTGCATTCTCCTAAGATAGTACATTTCTGTTACTTCTATTTTATGTTCACTGTCTCTAGTGATTGTCCAGCATTCACAAGTGCATGAAACGGCTGACCACACTTAGCCTTAGAGAACTTTTATTTTGGTAGTGTAGTCATTTAGATGTTCATATTTTTCAGGTTTTGGGATAATTTTATCAAAGCTATCTTTAGCCAAAGCAATTTATTTCTGGGGAACATTTGACATCAATGTAAGTATGATAACAAATCCAAAATATTAAAACTATTGAACAAGTTTGATATTTTACCCCTGCTTATTAGATTATAAATCATCAAACTTTACTATTATTTTTTATATTACCATGCATTTTATTTTCTTCACGTTGAATGATTACCTTTTACGTTTACTTTCCCCTGCAAAGTCATGTATTCTTACACGGTGTTATATTGCTTTTTATAATATCACTTTTGGTGAGACACTAAACGGAATAAAGATGGCTTGCATAAGGATGTCAATGTTTTCTCCTTACGATTGAAGGGAAAGGGTATGCTTTCTTTTTAGATATTAGGATCAAGTATATAATACGTTCAGACTTTTAGACTTAAAATACTGTATCAGGTTGTATGCAGCCTGTACATAACCTTATTCTGCGCCCATTCATTTTTCATATAGTTTAGGTAACTTCACTTAGAATAGACAAGATTAACAGTAACACTGACAACAAAAGTAAAAACCCTCAAAAAGCGCTCGCGTAATCTTTAACAATTGAAACTTGAAGGTTGCATATTTTAAAAAATAGCTAATCATAGTTCTGAGCATACTCACATATTCTGGCGGCTGTAAAAACTCTTTCCGTCTTTACGATAAAGTCGTCCTCATCTCCTTCCTCCCTATAATGACCGGCGTACCCGTTTGTCCTTTTCCGGTAGGGGGCGTCACTGACCATGTCGGCGTCCATGCCATATAGGTGCTCCAGCGCAGGCACTTTGGGCATAGATATTCCGGTGGTGTTTGGCAATTTTTTAAATTGCAGCGTGCTGAGAATCTGTTGTTTGAGACTCTCGATGCGGTAGTTCTTGTCGCCATTTCTTATCTCACAGCTCGGACACTGTGAGGCCTTACTTATACTTTTAGTCATGTTAGCTTTGGAATGGTTCCCCAGGGACTCGTTGCCACTGGTGTATTTTTTATCATCCTGCTCCAGTTGAGACAAAAGGCTATTTTCGGGGTCAGGGAGGGGCTCCGTGGAATTGGCAGAGTCTGCAGGTTCAGACACTGATTCTGTCACATTGGTCTCCACAGGGCTCTCTTCAATATCGTGGTTTTTGCTTTTGGAACCAAAGTTGTGGCTCAAGTTCTCTGAGTATGACTGTTTATGAACTTTGTGTTTTTGGAAGCTTTTCATTGTGGGACGGGTTGCATATAAAAGGTCGCCCCCGTCTAGTTCTAAACCAACCGAACTGGTCATTTTGTTATTGCTATTGCTGTCTCTTTCTGTGGACGGCTCGTAACGGTAGTATTTCTCTTTGATCTCCTCTTTAACTCGAGGGTGCCGCCTCGGGTGTTCGTGGGCTGTCCTCTGATGGAAGGAAGAAGTCCGTGTGCCCTCAGCGCTGTGTTTGGCATTGTTGCTAAGCTCATCAGCGACTCGCACGTGCCCTCTGGCCTTTGAGTGCATGGAGTGAGCTGCGCAGACAACGGTCAAGAGAATGACCGGGAGTAGGGAAAGAGTAGAGGTGAGTATCGTCGTCATAGTCCTAGGTGTTTACTTTGCAATGCCAATCACAAGCCCTGGACTTTTTCCCCGGACGGTCTGTGACAACCTAACGACAAGGCTCCGCAAGTCGGTAGATGTGTCTCGGCGACAAGTGCGTTTTTTTGTTGCTATATCTGGCGCTTTGCAACTCCAAAACGCGACACGTTCGTGACAAATCTGCTACAGGGAGATAAACAAATGGATTAGAGGACGTTCAACTGAAAACGGCTCAGCGCGTCCTTGAATCCGTCTCTCACAACTCATCCACTAATAAAATCAACTATCGTTATCACACACGCTTGCCTTACATACCTTGGTACCACTACTTTCCTCGTAAAGTTCTGTTTCTGTAATTTAAAAAAAAAGTATTCTTTATTTTTTTCACGACTTTCTAGAACTTAAACAATCATACCTACTCTACATGGGCCATGGCAATAACCTTAGAAATTCACGTGGGCCTGGGAGAATGAAGTCCGCTGGTGTAAGTCGCGAGACGCGGTGATATCATTCTCGCCTTCGTCACTGCGACCGCTAATGGCCTGCTTAGTCTGAAATTAATAAACTAACACTAGACTCCAAGAGACTCGTCGCAAAGCCATCCTACCAGCACGCCAGCCCGCGCAGTCTCGCCGTGCATCGAGAGGCAGAGCAGCCCGGCTCTAGCGGAGGTCTGGGAAGGGGGAGAGCGGGCGAATGAAAGGACGATGGAAGGGGGGAGGGGAAATGAGGTTTCAATTAAAGGGAAAAATAAAGAATCCGAGCTTAAGGGAAGGGGGAAAATGGCCGTGGTGTCAAAGGAAAGGTTAGAAAAGGGTGATACTATGGAGGGAGAGGGGGGGGGGGGCTAAAAAGACTATTTTATGTAGAGATCGAATTAGCGATTGACGAGACAGCTGTCATTGCCTGTCACAGAAACCAGAATTACACGCTCGCAAACATACATACTGACCAGCATGTTGGCTTGGTGCTGACATGTGGCCGATGTACCTTATTAGCAGTTAACACAGGTTGGATTGTGTTGAATCCAAGGATGGGGGTCAGTTTGAATTAAAGCGATGCAGTATGACTTCGCCATAAAAGATCTGCTTAAACCCTTTCAGTTCACATTTGTTCAAAGCAAAGAAGACAAAACCTTCACTCAAGAGAGATTCAAGCGATACCTTGACATATTTCCCCTTATGAAGATTATGAAGAATAAGAAACTGCACAAGTTATAAATCTTAAGAATAAAAGAAGACCGAAAAGAAAAAAAGCCTCTAGAAACAAACAAAAAAATTGTAATGGACCACACAGAAGTGAAGAGGTGTAACCAAGGCAAATTATTTGTCTAGTTGTGTATTAGGTGTAACTTACGAGCTTTTTCAAGATATTTTTTCAGGACCGGGGGTGGAGGGGGGGGGGAGTTAATGCAGTTTCATTTCGACTTCAGTGGTGTATGTGAGTTGTGATCGCCCCAGCAGGCAGCCTTCTTCATGTGCCCCTACTATAATATTGTGTTGTTTCTGACTGCCATAAGTTCTGGACGTTATCTGTGTCACAAATACTTAGATGATAATGCGCCATCATCAGATCTCTTGAAACTAACACTAGACTCGTATATTCCACTCGCAGTTTCAGATCACCAACTGACAAAAAGAAATCTCTTTTACCATCTATAAAACTATAACCAATGGATGAGAAGGCATTTGAATACCATGGCTCCAAGATATGGAACGATTAGCCCAGTACTTTAAGAGAGAGAGAGATCCATCCCTAAAATCCTTTCAGATGTCAGCTTCAGTCATTTCTGGTTTTAAATTAATGAGATAGATATTTAGAGAGAGATTTTCTTCTGGTTCCAACTCAATGTACTGATTTTATGCTATGAGCGTGTCGATTCGAATTCAGGTCCCGTCTCCATGTTGTGTCCACCTGGGTGTGAGTACCTTGAAAAGATCTTGAAAAAGCCCGCCACACCATGAGAGCACTTCGGAAGGAAGGATATCGAGTCTGGTGGACAAAAAACAAATGGTAAAACAAGAAAGCCTACTTTTAAGCAGGACAGGATTCTCGATCAAAATAAACATAACTTATTATTATTATTATTATTATTATTATTATTATTATTATTATTATTATTATTATTATTATTATTATTATTATTATTACTATTATTGTTATTATTATTATTGTTGTTATTAATAGTAATGTTATTATTATTATTGTTATTATTACAATTATTATTATTATTACAATTATTATTATTATTATTATTATTATTATTATTATTATTATTATTATTATTATCATTATTATCATTATTATTATCATTATTATTATTGTTGTTGTTTTTTATTGTTATTATGACATCACAGCGGAAACCATACGAGCTTGTGGAAACATCGGTGCACTATCACAGTGTCTGAGGCGAATTTTTAATAGAGCCTCCGAGCTAAGGGAATGCCCAGAAGACTGGCAAAAAGCAATAGTGATCCCATTATGGAAATAAGGAAGCAAACGCGACTGCACAACGCACAGAGGCAAAAAATACGCGAAAATAATAGAACAGCAGATAAGATCAATTGTAGAGAGAAGTCTGAGCGAAGCTCTGTTCGAATTCAGAAAGGGACGAGGATACACGGATGCTGTGTTCGCTATTGCGACAGCTATGCGAAAAAAAAAACCCCATCGATCTCAGCAAAGAGTTCAACATCTTCTTCACAGACCAGGGGAAAGCTTTTGACAGAGTAAACCATGCAAAACTCTGAAAGACACTTAAAAAGTATGGCGTTAGAGGACAACTGTTAGGCAATGTCAAAGCTCTATACACCAACAACAGAAGCTCAGTAAGAACAAAGGAAGGCAACACAGACTTGTTCAAAGTAAGATCTGGAGTACGACAGGGATACACTTTATCTCCCCTCCTTTTAACAATCTGTATGAACACAATAACGGCAGACGCAAACCAAAGCTCGGAAAGCCTAAATAACCTTCTATTTGCAGACGACCAATTTCGTATTTGTCCAAACCAACCAAGCCACCAGAATCACATTACCGAAGTGAACAACAGCTACGATAAATTTGACATGAAAATAAGCACATCAAAAACAAAGATCTGAAAATGAGCTGAAACCATAGTCCCTCGGACATCTATGTCGTCCATAGTAAACAACTGAAACTTGTGAAGGAGTGTAAATATCATGGCAGCACATTTTATGAAAACGGGTCCATAGACAGAGAAATAGAAACGCGAACCCAAAAAAGCGAACGCTGTCGCCTACCAGCTTGCACCCCTTCTATCTCATCCAAACATCTCCATGGGCACAAAAAGACAACTTATAACCTCAATATTTATACCTACATTATCTACCAGTGCCAGACCTGAACATCAAGTAAAACCCATGAAATCAAAATCACTGCATGCGAGATGAAATATCCTTGCATTACAAGACAAGACAGGCAGAGCAATGAAGAAGTATGAACAGCTATTGGCACTGAGTCCTGCCTGCCTGCATTTCATAGAAAAACAGAGAATTGAATGGTTTCGCCACATGTAGCGAATTTGACCTCGCCAAACAACATCGAGAGCCTACAACACCACGCACCCAGGTTATAAGGCAAGAGGAAGGTGACGCAAAAGGTGGATTGGAGGAGTCAAGGAAACCCATAGATATTATAATATCCAAATTGAAAGGGCTGCAGGGCTGGCCTACCAAAGAAAAGTGCATCTCCCCTCAACGCTTAACGGCAACAGATGATGAAAAAGTAAAAGTAAGTCTTCTTCTTCTTCTTCTTTTTCTTCTTCTTCTTCTTCTTCTTCTTCTTCTTCTTCTTCTTCTTCTTCTTCTTTTTCTTCTTCTTCTTCCTCTTCCTCTTCCTCTTCCTCTTCCTCTTCCTCATCTTTTTCTTCCTCTTCCTCTTCTTCTTCTTCTTCTTCTTCTTCTTCTTCTTCTTCTTCTTCTTCTTCTTCTTTTTCTTTTTCTCATTATTATTATTTTTAGATTGTTATTATTAGTATTGTTATTATTATAATAATCATTATTATTATTATGATGATGATGATACAATTATCATTGTCATTTTTATAGTAGAGGGTTTTACGGCGCTCGCTACTACATTAGGTCATATGAGTGCCAAGGGGTGGGTGTCAACAGAGAAGTCCTTACAGGAATCAGATTTACTCTGCTTACCTCTCAAGCTTCAACAGCACAAGGTCTGCATTGACTATCAAGGCACCCTGGAAATAGCGGGTCGTAAGAGTGACAAACGTACAAAAGAAGTAGAGGAAAAAGAAAATAGAAAGGATTAGGAAAGAAAAAGCAGCAGTTCCCTGTTGCAGATCAGGCACAATTATGAGCGTGACATGATGAATCAGCCCATTTACAATTCTACTGTGCTTAAACGAGAAATGCCCCCCCCCCCCCCCCTTTTGGGACCCAAAAAAGTAATCGAGGTGGGATTTAAGTAAGGGGTGGGGGGGGGGGGGGGGGGTGTGACCAAACTGATTTAAGGACCTCCCGCGGGCGATCATACCGATTGTATCCGACAAGTGAGCGTTTGCACTTTTGGGGGCTCAGTCGCTCATCTAAGTCTGCTTTATCACGAAAGCGTAACCTCTCTTGAAGGACAATTCGCAGTGCCTATGTTTTGTTGCTTTTTTAAAAGCTTTTTTTTTTTAAGAAAAAGAAAGTCTTCACACATCGGAAATGTATCCATCGCAAGGTGATGAATCGGTCGAGAAAAAATTTCTTTGAACGTTGCAGGCACTCAGAGAAACTGTTTGCTATAAGAAGATGATAGAGTGCTGTATTACATGGAATAAATACGTGCTGGTACTTCATTTCTCGTCTCAGCATAATATGTTTAAGGCGTATTTCTTAGCTAGTCGTCGTGAGGTGGCTCGTGGTCCCTTTTGCTACTCCTTAGTGTCTCCCTAAGTAATGCAGCTTTCTGATAACAAATATGATTGCAAATCAACAAAATTCAAATCTTCGTTGTCAGGACGAACAGGCCCTGAGAGGGATACAACGTCTCACTAGACAAACAGAGATTCTCGATCTAAAAAAAAAAATCTCTCCCCGAACGGGAATCGAACTCACATCTTCTGTGTGCGACGGCAAGGAGCCTAAAAGTCCCAGCGTAGACGCCAGTAATAGCTCACAATTATTTTACCTACCACTTTGCACCGCAAAACGTGCGGCCATGATTCCATGCCCATCATAGATGAGTGGCGTAAGTCGTAAGTAAAGCGAGCTCAGAACACCTTGATCATGTTCTCTCTACGGAGACTTGAGTTCAATTTTTGCTCCATGTCTTTCAATCTATGGATCGAAAATTCCCATTTAAATGTGTGACTACTGTTGATATGCTGTGTACATCTTCAGGGGTACCCCTGCTGTATGTTTCACTAAGACCAAAGAATTGAAAAAGCTTCTTTTATATCTCATGCTATGATTGTATAACAGTAAGCTACTCTAGAGTTACAAAGTTCTATCTATTAACTGCCTACTTGATAAATTTGATGTCGGAAATTTCGAGTTTCATAACTCGTCAATCTTTTCGAATGCAATTCTTTGAATATCTTGATACCGACCCCAAATAATCTTAGGATTTTGATAGAGCAGATAAAACATTTAGTTTCTGACCTCTTGTTCTTAGAAATCCAAAACGGCCAAACATATCATATAGAACATTGAAATTCTGAGGAAGCGAGTAGCTAATTAAACTATACGCTATTCAAGATCAGAGCGGTATTGCGAGACATTGGCAATAACTTACGGTAGTAGCTGAGTTACTTTCCTTATTGTAATGCTGCCCGTATTCAAACAGACTAGAAGCTGGTGTTATCATCGATTAGAATACGGATTATGGTTTGTAATTGCTTTATTCAATAGCGGAAAAAAGCAAGTTTATGTGCGTGCTTTGACAACATTTTTTTTAAAGGTTAAAAGTCACGAGTTAGTTGTACTAGCTTTTGGATGTGATATACTGCATATTAATCACAGCCCTTTTTGTCTTCGTAAATGTCTCCTCTGTGAATATCTCTCTTCAGTATCACAAACAAGAATATTTTTCATCTTAATTAATCAGCCGTCATTTCCGACCTTTTGCTACATTTTGATACACCTGTTGCTCGTGTCGCTGTCGGTTTGAGTGAAACATCTCAATAATTTCAAATGCTTCAAAAAGAGAAAGGGGCTTCTGATAAAAATGCAAGTAAAACAGACAGCACCGCCTTTAGGTAACAGTTGGGGAAGATTCTGCTTTAGAATTAAAAGAATTGACAAGTTGAAGTTTAGTCTGGAACTGATTTTACTGCTGTCAAAACTGAACTGAAGTTCTCTTTAAACACTATATATTTTATTTTTCAAATATACGTACTTTCAGTCTCCCTCATCGGCCTTGAATATAACTCAAACTTCCTGCTTCGAAGTCTTGACCCTTGGCACAATAAGGCCAGTGCCTACCCTTTAAATCCAGTGCCATGAGTACATTATGTATGTGACACAATCAACTGGAAACAACTGAGTCGACGTCGGCCAATGCTGTGGCATGTTGATGACCGATGTGCAGCAACACGCGAGACAAGAGGCGCCCGTTGGCTGTGCCCCAGTCAAAATAATATTTTGGCAAGCGGGTCAGGATGCATCTTTCTTACTTCCGGGGTCGTTGTCGTGTCACGAGCGTTTGACGGGCGGAATACATTGACATTATGATGGTGTTTATTGTCTATCTCCTGCCGATCAAACTGAGATCTTTCCTTCAGCATGTCAGTCGAGTCAGGCTGCTCCATATAATTATCAAGTCAGACGCCAACATGTTTTAGGCTCTTTTCGTTGTTATTATTACTTTACTTTTGTTTTGCCCAGCGGTGTTGATGAAGCAATTAGTTGGCTGTTAAGTATCATTGTTAAAAAAAAGGTGGTGGTGGGAGGGGGGAGTAAGAGGGTGGCGAACCACTGTTGGTTGTGACGAAAACCTAACTATAGTGCGGTCAAAGATTCGTAGCGCAACTTATTATCG
>NW_004797342.1:418508-427602 GCF_000002075.1 Aplysia californica
GTGTGTGTGTGTGTGTGTGTGTGTGTGTCTGTGTGTATGTGTCTGTGTGTGTTTGTGCATGTGTATAGGGGGAAACTCCTAACCAATGTGCTAGTATGTGAACAATAAACATGAACCTGATCTTCATTTATTGTTTTAAACCTCCATCTGTTCTAGGCGGCTGTTCATTAAAAAATGGGACTTGGAAAGCGTGGGCGAGGTGTTAGGAAAAGATGTGAAAATCTCAAAACAACCTGGATATAGCCGACACAGAGAATATTGAACTCTTTGCTGATGGCTAAAAAAACCCTCCAATGTTTTCAGTTTGGGAAATGAAGATTTAAACTAATGGTTCACAAGGCGAAACAGAGGTGAAAGGTTTTTAAAACGTTCAATCACCGAGTTTAGGAGAAGGTATGATTGGTCAGCACCAACGGTATCTGAGGGAAACTAGATCTGTTGTTAAAGGTCAACAGAACCCCTACCCCCCCCCCCCACCTGAGTGGCGGGTTTAATATCTGTTGTTGTTGAAAGAATAAGACCTTCCAGGAAATACAACAAACAGTATTGGCTTCGCGATGGAAAGTCTGGGTAAGACCAAATGTGAAAGGTTTATGAATGCATAAGCCCCTTTGATGTCTAAACTCAGAGGATATAAAAGGTAAATTCTTTTGGGACTTTGAAGCTGTCCAATGCCATGTCCCAGCCTTTTACAAGTTGTGCTTGATGGGGATTTTATCACTTTGCTGTCTGCTAGAAGCGTATCGGCGACGGTGTCATATAGTAACAAACATGTAATAGGGATAATCTCTTTTTAGACTCGCGCACTTTTTACAGTTATAACTTCATTTCTGAATGGGTTGTGTGGCCTATGAGGGCAAAAATCAGTTTGTTTACAACAATTGGAGTAAATTTTTCTGAAAAAATGTCTAGTAGAACTACCATAAGTGCTGCTTTACACTGAGAATTTGGGTGTTGAATGTGTTAGATCAAATATCTTCAGTTCCGATTCTAATTCCCTTTTTGTTGTGAAAAAGCGATCATCATGTTCAATTTTCTCAATGTGCTGAAACATTCGTAATGATTGGGGTGTTTTTGCCGAGATACAGGTATAGTACTGATGTGCTCCATCTGCATCCTGTTGCGTGGGGACAAAGGTTGTCCGTGTTTGAAGAATAACAAATTTAAAAGAATTAAACCATTATTGGGTCTAACACAAAACTTTGCAACTTCTTAAAAATCAATTGTGTTGTTTTATATATTTCAAATAACCACCATCTGTGCATTGAAAAACATATTTGTACAAGAATTATAATGTTAAGTAAACGCAGGGAAGGGGGTCGTTATTTAAATTACATGCTTAAAGTGTTAACCATGCCTCTCCATACAAGCTTCTACATGCTACTGGAAATTCTGAATAACCCTGTGGCATGTTTTTGGATCGAGTCTTTGGACTTGCTGTTCAACACTTACTTTCAACTAAATGTTCGTTTGTTTGTGGATTGTTTCCGTAGACTCTATGGACAAAAAATCCTATAAGAAAATAAATGAAGGAGTCCAAAGGTGGGGAAGTACCATGTCCATTCATTTGTAAGCTTTCAGCTTTTCTGACGTTCTCTAAACCTTTCTTGTTAGCATGCAAGGGTTACTTATGATGAGTGGGGTGCGGCCCCCATCCCACTGGAACCAGGTCTTTTCAACAGAATAACACTATCTCCTCCCCAACTTCTCCTAAACTTTTTCAACAGGATAACATAGCCTTCTGATGTGCCTGTCTTGGTTTTACCGTTCTAGTCTTGAAACCAGGACAGGTCGATCACGTCGGTGTAGCTGGATAAAGTAAAGTTTTGTGTTTTACCCAATTTTAGTTGAAATGTTTTTTATTACTCAAACATGTTGATTAAATTTCTTCATATAGTGCTTGAAATCAGTAGAAAAATGATCGAGTTATTGCCCTTTTATAGGGTCATCTTTCTTAGACACCTCGCACATAATAATATTATGTAAGAGTACATACAGTATGAAAACAGAAACATTGCATCAGTCCAAAAATACTAACCAAAAAATATCCAGAAAAACTGAAGACTGATTGAAACGTTTCCTCACTCGTAGATGCCTTTCATATTTTTGATGAAGTATAAGAACCCTTCTCGCTGGGCAGTAGGGAGACACGTACAAACTTAAAAAGGAAGGGAAAAAATCGGACTCTTTTGACCAAAGTTGATGCCATTTGCGCCAGCAGAGTTCTTTATGCCCAGTGACAAAAAAGTTTGACCAACGGCTTTGCTGGTGAGTTAGGGGCGATGAAAATAAGATAGCTTTTTGCTCCACCACAACATAACTAAATTGTATTTAGACATGCTTCTCTTTTTTCTTTGTTCAAAACTCACTGACGACAGGGCAGGCCAACTGCTTTGTTGTAGGACGCCACTAAGCTGAAAGAACCAAACAACGTATGACCTGTTCCTGTTCCTTGTTAACGATATAAACATCGTCGTCCTGGATTAAGCTGGATTTTTTTTTAAAAAGATAATTCAAGACAGAAGTTAAACTTTTTACTTTTCTCTGTCCAGAATGACCTCAGTTCAGACTTTAGCTTCGGACAAACCAAAGAGGAACAGAGACAAACATAACTCAGATGGCATTTGACGACGATATACTTATTATGTTAAAAGAATCTTTCCCTCATCTTGTTTTGAAATTTTCACCTGATAAGCTAATCATTGTCTGCTAATCTTCACCTGGAGTCGACTCGTGTCCGTTTCTTTGTACACTGTGTGAAAAGGGTCGATTTTGACGACAATAACTCGGTCATATTTGCACCGATTTCAATAAAACTTTGAACAAATATATATATAAATTCAGGTAAGGAAAGGTCAACGATTTTGAGAAAAATCTAATTCTAAAAACGTAAACCGAAACTGAGAAAAAGCATAACATTTTACAACTTCCTAAAATCAACCATACCTAAAGTGTATTTATGCATTAAATACTAATACTACTACTAATAATAATAATGATAATAATAATAATAATAATAATAATAATAATAATAATAATAATAATAATAATAATAATAATAATAATAGTAATAATAATAATAATAATAATAATAATAATAATAATAAATAGCATTTGTACAGCGCATATCCCCGCTAAACAGCAGGCTCTATGCGTTTTACACTAAATAAGACCACAGAACACTCCGAAACATTCTCAGCTTCCCGGGAAGCATACAGTGCAAGCAGCTGATTAAGCGCTCAAACACTAACAAACTGACAAGATCGTTCACTGTCTATAGCCGGGTACCCATTCCCACCTGGGTGAAGTGAGGAAAATTCGTGTAAAATGTCTTTCCCAATGACTCAACGTCGGGTCCCTGACGGGATTCGAACCCACGACCTTACGGTTACGAGTCCAAGAGCCTAACCACTAGGCCACCGACGCCATTGAAAATGACATTGCCAAACCAACGCAAAGAAGTTCGTGGTCATTTAAAGTATACCCTCCAGGTGTTGATCGCTTCTCTCCAGGCAAGATCGAATATACAGCTGGAAATTTTGAGAAATCCGGTGGTATGTTTCTGGTTCATTTTGTTAGGCCTTCTGGTTTGTAGGGTAATTCTGTAGACTCTGTCTTTTAAAAAAGCTGCGGATAAAATGTATTTTAACTGGGTCATCTTTTTGACACGTTGTCTGGAGCAATTTCAGTTTTAAATACGTTTAAAGTAATTCACGACAGCAGTTAAACATTTTACTTTTCTCCGTTTCAATTGAATTCATTATTTAATGCACAAATACACATTAAGTTTTGTTTGATTTTAGGAAGTTGTAAAATTTCACGTGTAAGTTTTAAATACGAATACATAATATAAACCCATGGTTAGTTTTTAAGGAGTTGTTAAGTCAACTAAATTTTGCTTGAAATTTTAAAAAACTTGATACATATATATATTTTTTAATGTGTTTCCTTTATACTGAAAATTTTGATGTCTTCTTGTATTGCCCTTTACAAGGTTCCTCTTTTTTCAGACATTAGGTATTATCATCAGACTTCGTGCTTGAGAAATGTTTATAAACGTCAGTGTCCTAATGTGCGCTGTTCAACTTTCATTACAAAGTAAGAAATAGTTATATCACCTGCTCGATGTTTCTTTTTCATTCTATATTCTATACAAAACCTCAGAAAATCACACAAATGTACCACAAATGTCTATAATTTGGTGAGAGTTGTTGTCGACTCTGCCATTGCGTTCAGCCAGCAGGTGTGCGAACCGAAAGGCTGCTTTTCTTGATTCAAATGGTGTATATACAAAATACAAAGATGTGCGTGTTAGCGACAAACTGGGGTTAAAACGGTTATGGCAACTCTCCCATGACCTTTTGGAGAACAAACTAAGAACAGGTGTATGGCGATTTTCCTTCATACGTCTGTTTCTGGCGGGGAGTTGTCGTAAACAAGCGTAAAATAACATCATCCACAAAGTGACGTATGAACAAATTGGCAAAATCTGTTATTGTGCAAAAGTGAAAACAAAATGTTCAACAACGTTTCATTCAATTGGAATTTTAACAAACGACGTCTTCAATATGGTGTTTGCCACCAAGATTCTTGCCGTAAAGGCCGATACGCTTTACGCGATTTACATGAAACATATGCAATGATTCCACGATGCCGTCAGTTATAATAATTGAAACTTCTTATGTACCCAGACTCACGGAAAACCTCATACTTGGCATTTTGAAAGGTTTCAAGGCATATTTACCTTAGGGCTAAATGTCTTCGTTTGACCAGTGACGTCCAGCCTGCGTCTTCACCCCCGACTCCCACAGCGTTTGGAGCAGGTGTCATCCATGGGGAGTATATTTTGAACATGTTAAATCAGTTTAGCTTTTCTATAAAGTTTACATGAATGTGCTCCAGAAATAAAAGGAAACATCTGTACCAAGAAAGAAATCATTCGAGAGCGGACTGCTCACACTACAAAGGGCATGAAAGTAAAGAGTTAGGATGAGAGAAGCAGAGGAAGAGAGAGAGAGAGAGAGAGAGAGAGAGAGAGAGAGAGAGAGAGAGAGAGAGAGAGAGAGAGAGAGAGAGAGAGAGAGAGAGAGAGAGAGAGAGAGAAGGAGAGTGTCAAGAGAAAGCGGGAGATATTGCAAGAGTAAGAAAGGTGGAAAGGGTAAAGCGCCAGAGAGAAAAAAAACACTGGAAAGGGTGAGACAGTACCGAGGTAGAACATAGTACAAATAGGTCTACATGGTGAATTACGCTGCAACCAGTCAAGCAATCTTTCACATGGTACATTTTGTTTCTCAACTGAAATGTTTGTTGTTGCTTTCTTTGGATCTCAAGATCTGTATTCACAAAAGCATAACAATCTCTGGAATAAACCAAAATAAGAGAAATTCAAATAACTGTACTTGTACATATGGCGCAGCTAAACAACATAGGAAAGATGGGAGAGTATCTAAAGAACTCAAGGTTAGAATCCTGAAAAGTCTGATATGGCCAGTAGTTCGGTATTGAAGAGAGGCCTGAGCATTAAAAAATAACGATACAAACATAATCCACGCAGCAGAAATGTTGTTTTATAAAAGATTGTTTCGTGATTAATAAACATAATATGTGAGGCAGCGTGGTGGAATCAGGCTCTCGTCAATCTTTGGGCATGTAGAGTTATTTGTATCATCTTAAAGCTTGTTCAATTGTCTTTATTTGGATGAAAAAAATATCCATTTATCTTAAATACAAGTCGAGCTATTTGAGAATGAAGGAGGGTGGGGGTCACCTGTTTTCAGAGGTAAAATTAGTGAGAAAATGGCCTACAAAGATTAGTTATTTCCTTAGCTTAAGAGTCCGTGGTAACTGAAAATGTACATCTATTGTGCCTTTAATCAACATTTTTCAGTAAAATCCTCACAGAAATGAGTTCGTCAATGGCCATAAAAGGTGTTGAGACCAAAAACAAAAATTTGATAGAAATTCACAAACCTGCGGAAAAATGCGAGTTTCTTCACTTTGATTACTTTGACGAGAGCCCGATTCCACCATGCTGCCTCACATATGCTATACATAAAAGAGCAATAAAGACAGTTATGGAAGAACTTGATACAGAACATAGTAAGCTTTCTGAGAGCGGCCAAAGGGTACTCAGATACCTTGAACACACAAATAGAAACATAAAAAGGACCTGATAACCACTGTGCTAAATGGCAAAATAGAAGCAAAGAGAAATAAGGGAAGACATTGTACATCATACATGGAAAACATAAAATCCTAAATTATTCTACAACTTCACGAAATCATACATCGAAGTAGAAACCAAGGGAGATGGAGGCTTGCTGTAGCAAGGAGTGGGGTACCAAGAACAAACAAACATGGCCATGGTGATAGGTGAGGGGTTCTTGAACAAATCTGAATCTGAACTTCTTGATTCTGGTTGCTTATCACAAGTTAACACATCAAGTTTTTTCGAGACAATCTTATTTGCTCTTTTATGTTCATTATCCCAGAAGCAGTCTTCTATAAAACCGCTTTTTTTGCAGCGTGGAATCTATCTTTATCATAAACAGTTAACTGTTCGGGGGACTCTCGTGTCTCGGAATCGAATCCGAATAACGACGGAAAATATTCTTCTCTAAAATTTTCTCCTTTCACATCCTTTCCAGCCCTCTAACTGTGTTCTGTCATCTGCTTTCATCTCCACTTTCTGCCCCCACCTACTCACCTCCGTTGCCCCCTCCTCTGGGCTCCTGACTCTTTCTGCAGCCGTTCTACTGCTACTCCTTGGCTCCTTCTTACTGCTGTCTTTCAGCCACACCCCCAATCTTAAGGTAGGATAATGGTGAAAAATCTCGAAGGTCTCGTGAGCAAGTTGCGACGTCAAAGATCCCTCGGCGGTCCAAAAATTGATAAGAGTAGGCTTCGACCGCCACTCGGGTAAAATTCAAGATTTCCTACTATCTGAAATGTTTAATGTGTCCCGCGTGCTCGTATTATAATATTATGACCGTACGCAGTTGTGAGCGCCGTAAAATACTTACAACAACACCCCCCCCCCCAAAAAAAAAAGAAAACAACAACAGCCAAATCAGTCTATTTTTTTATTTTCAAATTAGCTGTGTTAAAAATGTTTCACCGAGCAAGAGATTGAGACGCCTACAGCAAACAAATTTCCACTTTCCTGTACGTTCCAGGGCCAAATTAGCTCCTCGGTGTGTGGCTGTCAGATCTGAAAGTGTGTGTGTGTGTGTGTGTGTGTGTGTGTGTGGGTGGGGGGGTGGGGGAGTTTATCGCGTTTTTGTGGGGGGACAAAGATGGTTGGATTGTTCGTGTTTGATCTTAGGTGTTATGATGAACTATAGATGAACCCAGACAATTGATATCATGATACTGCCTTGATCGTCCTGAACATTTTAATTTGTGTTTAACCGTATCCCATTAAAAAAAAAATATTGGTACGTTCAGCTGAAACAAGCTTAACAAAAGCCCACTGTGCTGCAAACTTGCATCGAATCATCTACGAGGGTTGTCCCACGGAAAACCGGAAAAGTTCCATAAAAGCAACAATCTGTGTCCTATTATAATAAAAATAAACATGTGCTTTATTTCTCAATGTAATCACCATCCCGCTGGACGTATTTTTCCGATCTCTGAATCAGGGAGAAGATACCCTCCCTGGAGAATTTTACGTCAAGGGATTTCAACCAATCTCTCCCGGCTTCCATGAGGTCTTCGTCGTCGGTGAATCGCTGTCCAGAAACATGGCGTTTCATTGGTCCAAAAAGGTGATAATCTGTCGGGGCCAAGTCAGGACTGTGAGGGGGGGGGGGGTGGGGGTGGCAGAACTTCCCAGCCGAACCTTTGGATCCAGTCTTTCGTACCGTTTGCGGTATGTGGCGTTGCGTTGTCATGCTGCAACCGGCCTGGTCTTTTCAGCGCACAACCTCTCTCAACTTATCAAGGGTTTGGCAGTGTCTGTTAGCATTAACAGTTTGTCATGGTTCCAGACTGTCAAAAAGCACCCCAGAAAACCGTGACTATGAGTTTCTTCACCGATGGCTGAACTTCAAACTTTTTCGGGGGAGGTGAAGACTTGTGCTTCCAAACCATTGAATCCCTCTTCGTCTCAGGGGTCATGTGGTATATCCAAATCTCAACACCTGTAATAATGCTTCTCAGGAATGCTTCATCGTATTGTTGGAGGTCTCTAGATGCGTTCATGACTCACGTGACAGCTTGGCGACAACGATTCAACAAAATCTGAGACACTTCAACACGTTGCGTCTTGTGGTCAGCTGTCAGCTCTTTTGGGACCATTGAGCAGACACCTTTCGATAGTCATCAAACACTATCCTATGGACAGGCGGCTTTGAAAAGTTTAGTGACTCGGAAATTTCGCTAATTTTTAGGCGCCTGTCTTTTTGAGTTTGTTAACGCGACTCTTGTCGTCCTCAGTCTTGGCAGAAAAGCAAGGTCCTGCGTGAATTTGTCATTGACATCCGTACGCCCGGCTTTGAATTTACTATACTACTCATATTCCTGTGACTTTGCTATTACTTTCTCCCCGTAAGCTGACTTTCTTTCAGTGTGTATTTCTATAGATTTGAGACCTGTTGCGGTCAGAAACAGAATGAGAGACCTCATCTTTGGAGAACCGCTGCGTTTGTTTGGTTTGCGATGCTCATGGTGCTCAATCAGGAAATTCCTAAATGACTGTTTTACAAATATGCGTTTACAGAGTATGAAAATATTGAATACAGCCGAATTCCTGTTTTCCGTGGGACAGCCTTCGTACAAGAAATGAGAGTCGGTCCAATGACGAATTCTTAACATCACGGTCGGTGACTCTAGCGGGTCAAACGTACCAAAGTATGAATAGTACTAAAGGCCTCCTCACATGTCAGAAAAAACCTATGTCATTCCACATCTGATCTGTACATCAGTGACTACATGCATTCGTTTAGATGTTAGTAATATTAAATTGACATTGTACTTCAAGGCAACACGCACATGAGATATATTCAGACTGTGGTATTCCCTCGCAGGGAGTTGACATAAAGAGAAGAAGAAGAAGAAGAAGAAGAAGAAGAAGAAGAAGAAGAAGAAGAAGAAG
>NW_004797342.1:428995-430820 GCF_000002075.1 Aplysia californica
TCTCTCTCTCTCTCTCTATTTCTCTCTCCTTCTCTTTCCATCTCTCTCTCTCCCTTTCCATCTCCCACAAAAAATACTGCACACACACACACACACACACACATACACACACACACACGCACACGCACACGCATACACACACGCGCGCGCATCGATTACTATACGCAGCCACTTGATACAGAACAGAAAAGATCTATCCTGAGAGAAACATTATATTGTGTGCTTGTAATGTGTGTCTTTACTGATTTAAGTTGCCCAGAAAAAAATGCGTTATTAGCGTTTATTTGAATTTTGATAAAGTGGTCATATCCCGTAGGTATACTGGTAATCCTTTCCACAGGGAGGGGGCGAAGTGGAAAAGCTCTCCCTATAAGTCTATGAATTTTATTTTGGACATGTTTTAACAGTCTCTTTTTGGGGCATATCTTAAAGTCCAGAATGATACGTATTCGATGAGCATGTCGCAAAGGTATGACGGTGCAATGTTGTTAACGCACCTAAACTAAAACACATTAATCTTGTACTGAATATCGGCTTGATTCTGAAGTCGCTGTAACCTATTTATCATTTAAGCGATAATGTTTTCTAAAAGAGAATAATTTCAGT
The DNA here is from genome assembly GCF_000002075.1 of Aplysia californica. Lineage (NCBI taxonomy): Eukaryota > Metazoa > Mollusca > Gastropoda > Aplysiida > Aplysiidae > Aplysia > Aplysia californica. Next base: position 429,602 of record NW_004797342.1, read on the forward strand.
AATCTAGTCATGTGAGCACGAAAGATGTGATGAGGGTTTTAATGGAATCGGCCCCAAAATGTTTTGTCATGTGTCCTATTTTGCGTTGTTCAGAATGCATGATTTTACAAAGATGATTCACTCTATGAAGCTGATAGTTTACAGTCGAAGTAAACGCTTTGAGTTCTCTCTTTAAAAATAAAAAGATAATCTCATTCCCAATACATAATATGGTCTGTACTGCATTGCAAAATCCCTGGTTTGGCATTGTAAAACATGACTTCGGTCTCATCATCCTCTGTTTGATGTCATCCAAATTGTTTACATCGACAATGCACTTTTCCATGTTGGTTATTAGGCAATAATAATTAGTTGGTGAAGCAGACTTTTGTTATCGAGTCCTCTTACACGTGGTTATTAGCATTATGCCTCCAAATTAATGAACCTAGAAATTTTGTGTACAATCTGAACAAAAGTGGTCGGAGCAAAGACTCTTGGGGCAGCCAAAGAGCAGACTGAAGGTAGCTGGCAAGCATTATTGCCAAATCTTATTTGAGACTGCGTACGATCAGAACATTCAAGAACAATCCCAGACAGACCGAAGCGTTGGCTTAACTGTCTGATGAAGATTCAATTATCTGTTTTTGGGACCTCCGTCTACGCAACTTAAGAGGTGGGCTGCCTACTTGTATTGATCTGTAACACACTCCAACATGTCTTACTTGCGCAACCCATACGTGGTACGCTGATCAGGCACCGAGTGTCGTGTCTTTGAAGTGGCATACTCTGTGTTTATTTGGAAACATTGTTAAAGATCAAAATAGTTGCCCTCTCATTACTCCTTTATCCTACGGTTGATTTCTTGATTTTTCGCATTTATTTGAATATATAACCCCCAATCCGTGCCCGCCCTCTTATTTTTTAAAATACTTTTTATTCATTTGCATCTGCACCGTTGTATCATCAATGCATTGGCGTGTTGGTTGTAAAAGTGATCATGTGAGAGCTATTGCACATCACATGTCAGGCCAGTGGCCGAGTGCTTGTGAGCCCAGGCTTACCCATAATTCCAATCAAAGACACTTGCATGACTTATTTTTGTCTGATGCACGTGGTTTTACGCCCCCAACGACACATTATAGATAATTTAGGAGGTGAGCTTCCGAACTTGACTGTCAGGACTAACCCAATCTGAGAGAGATACAACATCCCAGGATAAAAACCGAGATGTTCATTAACC
>NW_004797342.1:431166-435175 GCF_000002075.1 Aplysia californica
GGGGTGGCTTCTGACTGAAGTGTCTCTTGGCCATTCCCAAAGGAGGGACATTAACCATGTTCTCATACACTGTAGAATTGTAATCGTAAATGGGTTGATTCATCAATGTCATGCTCATAACTGTGCCTGAACTTCAACAGGGAACTGCTGCTTTTCCATTCCGAATCCTTACTATCTTGATTTTACTTTTACTTTTTTTAATAATATGTTTTTCTTATTCTTGTGACCCGCTATTTCCGGGGTGCCTTGATAGTCAAAACAGACTTCGTGCTGTTGAAGCTATAGAGGTGAGCTGAGTAAGCCTAATTCCCTGTAAGGGCTTCTCTGTTGACATCCACCCCTAGGCGCTCATGTGACCTTAAGCAGTTGTGAGCGCCGTAAAACCTCTACTAAAACAAAAAACAATATATATAATCAATCTCACGATCGCGATCAAGAGCCCCTTAACTCTTCTTGAGGTTGTGGGGGCACTGATTTGCTATACGCTGCACCATCTGTATGTTGTTCGTCGATTCCTAAACGTGCAGACAGAGTGGAGTCACCTTCCACGCACCTTTTTACCGTCTGGCCCCAATTTGGGGAGTGGCAGGTTTAATAATTAAATTATTTACAGGAAAAGCGTTACGAGCGACAGAGTAAAGTGACCAACCTCTCACCTCCCCGTTTTGAGGCGAGTCCCCTCCAAGCCCCCAAAAAGGTTGGTGACTGAATTTTAACACAACGCTAACATTTCTAGCACGTTCAGTCCCCAAAAGACCCCAGTCGGTGTGTGTACTCACTTGCACACGATACAAAAGGGCATGGCCTATTGTGAGTACTCACTTGCACACTGTACAAAAGGGCTTGGCCTTGCCTTGATCTTTCTTTTCTTGTGCAGTACCTGTTCAGCCTTCGTTTTCTCAACCAATATAAAACAATCCATTGAAATATTTCTTCGTCCATCTTGCACAGACAGGGCAAGACCAGCCTCAAAAATATTTTTATATTAAGAAAATGTAATAACAGTCACGAACACTGATTCAGAAGAGTGAAGATGTCACCCCTTCATAAGGGACGTCGGGGGCGGGGAGCAGCCTTCACTCTGTCGCCGACTTTCCTCTCTCCTTGCTCTCCCCGAAAGTGGAGTGGCGAGGCATGGGGCTAGCTCCAGAAAGGTGACTCTACTCTGTCTACACCTGTACTCTGCCTGTTGCTTCTTCTTTCACCTTTAACTGTCCCTTGGAGGATAATTTTTGATGGACCACTAGCTCGTGTCACACGACCATACCATTGAAGTTTTCTTCTCTTGACGGTGTTCAAAAGGCTTCATGTGCTTCATGTTCGTTGCACGCACTGCTTCATTTGTGATGTGTTCCGTGTATGAGATGTCGAGTACTCATTTATGACACCTCATTTCCATTGCCTTGATTTTTCTCTGAAGTTCTGCTGTTAGTGTCCACCTCTTGCATGCATATACAAAGATTGACAGGACAAATGCATGCAGTAGCTTTAGTTTAGTTAATAGACAGACTGATGGCTTTATCTTTCCACATTGGTTTCAGATTTTGCCAGTGCTGCTGTTATCTGAGCCGGTCTTGCCTGGACTTCGATCTTTTAGCCCCCTTCATTGAGCATCGCCTCAACGTACTTGAACTTATTTCAGTTTCGAGTTTCGTGTCCAAATACTGTTTTTTTATGTATTTCTGGGTCTGTGCTTTTTGCACTGAGATTTGTCTTTTCTTCACTGATCTCCATGCTATATTTGGCAGATGTTTTGTCCAGGTTGTTCAGCAGATTAGCAAAACATATATATATTTTCTTGAAGCTTTCTAAGCTTCCTTGACCCAAAGCCTTTAGTGCAGGGTCATACAGGAAATTTCCCAAGTAGCAGATCCAAGGTCCTCTTCTTGGGAGGCCCACCCAGGGAGTGGTAACTGTAAGGAGCCTAGGCAAAGTCTACTTCATCTCTTTATCCAAACAAAACCCGTTGTAATGTTATATGGACGTTGAAAAACCGAAGAGATGCCCTACTCAAAGGGATTGACTTCTCTCTCTCTCTCTCTCTCTCTCTCTCTCTCTCTCTCTCTCTCTCTCTCTTTCTGCTTCATTTGTAGCACTGTGTGTTCAGTAACCTCACTGCAGTTGGTATGCATGAATTTCTATATCTGTCTGTTCTTGCTTATTTGGAAGTGTATCGTTTAAATGGTTGAAATTCCGATGTCAGTGGGTGGCTATGGTCACCAAGTATTATTTCTGCCTTTTATAAAAACGTTTGTCTTGTGCAGATATTTAAAGTTACTTAGTTCTCTACCAATTCTTCTTGATGCCTTTCTGATCAACTTGTTTATTTTTATGATGTGCTGCCTTCCCAAATTGCTACCATAGCAAGTGGTGCCAAAATTATTCAAAGTACCGACGACTACATTAAGAGTAGTTGGAATCAGAGTTACTATGAAAACTGAATTTTAAAAACGTTTACTTTGGGTGATGTTGTATTTCTCCGTCACAACCATGTCAAGGAAACATAGAGTTATAAAAAGAAAAGACTTTCAATTTATAAAAGGATGAAACTTGCCATCCATGCACTTGGTAATAACTCATAGTCTTTGTGCCGTGCAGAAGCTAAGTACAATGTGAAGAAATCTACTCTGAAAGACGATTTAAAAGAGTGTGAAGACATTGGTGCGTTTTAGACACTCTCGTTTACGATTTTGATGATTCTCTGAGCTTCTGACTCTTTCGGCTGAGTTTCTGCAGCCTCTCCTTGGCTGCTTCTTACTTCTGTCTTTCAGCCATACCCCTGATCTTTAGGTTAGGTAAGATTAAGGGGGGAGGGGAGTACACCCCAAAAGTCCAGATTCTGCTAAAACAAAATATGGATTTTGAGGCGTAGGCATTTGTAGCTTCTTCAGCCTTTCTTACAACTATTTCATAGCATCAGAAGCCCCCAAAGTCTTATTTCTTCCCTACCAGGCATGTTTGTCACTACAATTTCCTCAACATTCAAAGGCACAACTAAACACGGCTATGGAATACTAATGCAATACCCAGGTGGAAGTTCTAATGAGACCTCTGTGCCTGTGGAGAGAAATGCAGCAACTATGATGCAGAAAATAAATGATGGCAATTGAAACAGCACAGTTTTTGACACACATCATAGCAAAACACAGACTATAGTGATTTCCACTGACTCGCTATCAGTCTTGCAAGCAGTAGGCAATGACCATCATGTAAACTAAGAAGTGACACATACACTGTTTGGCTCCCATCATCTGACAGCATCCAGTGGTGTCAACCTGGGGATGCAGTGGGTGCCCGGACATTCAAACATATCTGGAAATGACAGAGCAGACACGCTTGCCAAAAGTGGATCTAGAGACAGGAACAACCTAACATTCTAACTTAATAAACACTAAAACAAATCATGAAAAGCAACAAGAAACAAGACTGGATGAACAGATGGGCCATGGGAAAAAGGCAGAGCAGTTTTCAAACACAACAAAACGAAAAGACCCAATCATCTACCGAGAAAGAAACAGACCACGATCTTCCGCTTAGGAACGGAATATACACAACTCAACTTTCACTTGAACAGAATAAAACCAGAACTTCCCCCAAAGTGCACTTTTTTGTGTGACTATGCGAGACTGTGGATCATCATCATCATCACCTGTTCCTTTGCACAGCCCTAAATGACATCATAGCTACACTTCTCCCTCCAAGACCATTGACAACACACTTTATGGAACAAAACAGTGACAGTAGCAAACCTTCACTTATTACTACATGGCATTGGACAGAAGGGCGAGAGCCCAGTTTTTACAATAACAACAACAACAACAACAACAACAACAACAACAACAACAACAACAACAACAACAACAACAGCAACAAAAACACCATGGCCAGGTACCCCTTTGCCCCTGGCTGAAGATAAAAAATTTCATGTAATGTGCCTTTCCCAAAAACACAACGTCGCGTCAGAGGCTCGAACCCCCGAATCCGCAACCACACGACCACTAAACTACCG
>NW_004797342.1:435380-436565 GCF_000002075.1 Aplysia californica
AATACATATATTATTTCGTAGGTTTTTTTTAAAAATCATCATCATCCGGTGCCTTGCCGACTGGCGTGGGCGATCATGGACCTCCGCTTCACTCTGTCTTGCGTTGCAGTAATGATGTCGGTTGTTCTTGGTGCTCCAAGCCATGTTGTCATCTTGTCCAATATCTTTTCTCTCTGTCTGCCTCTGCATCTCTTTCTATCAAACTTGCCTGTTGTTACAATATTCTCCAATGCTTCTTTCCACATTGTGAGTCCGCAGAAGTTTGTCTGTCGATTTCGTATATTCGTCTTAAGCTGTCTTCTGTGCAATTTGCTTCAACCAAGACTTTTTCATTTGCGTTTCTAGTTGTCCATGAGATACGCAGCATGCGTCTTATGAACCACACCTCTGTCGCCACAATTGTTCTTTCCAGCTGTTTATTGATTGTCCATGCTTCGCACCTGTATAATAGGATTGGCTCGATGTAACTTTTCAGCACTCTTTTTCTCATTTCCTGTGACAGATTGATGTTTGAGAGTATCTGTTTCATTTTGTGGAAGGTTGCTTTTGCTTGGCAAATGCGACTTTTATTTTCGGTGTGACATCTCCCATCTGATGATATAATGGTCCCCAAATATTTAAAATGTTGTACTTGTTCGAGGGTGGTATCATTGATTTTGATATCACATGTTGGGGTTGGAGTTTTTCTGCTTATCACCATTTTTTTGTTTGATTTTCTTGATGTTTAGGCTTCAGTCCATGTTGTCACTCTCTTGTACGATGACATTTAGTAGATTCTGCAGGTGTTCTTCATCTTCTGCTATTAGGACTGTGTCGTCTGCATATCTTAGATTGTTAAAATCACGTCCCCCTATCGAGATGTCTGGCATTTCTTCTATGTGTCTCCTGATATTTTCACTGTACAGGGAGAACAAGTCTGGAGAAAGTACACATCCCGGTCTGATTCCTCTTTTAATCTGTATGTATTCGCTGACGTCGTTTTCTATTCTCATTGCAGCAGTTTGATCCCAGTGCATGTTCTTAATAATCCTTTAGTTCTTCCCGTCAATATTGAGGACTTCCAGCATATCGATTGTATCGTCGTGCCTAACTTTCTCGAATGCCTCAGTGTAGTCTATAAAACATAAATGAAGATCTTTCTGAACTCCCAGGGTACGTTGTATTGTTGTTCTGGTGATATATATA
>NW_004797342.1:436765-438955 GCF_000002075.1 Aplysia californica
ATATATATGGCATTTACAGACAGTGCCTTTGCTTTCAATAAATCCACACTGTTCTTGGGCTATTTCAGGGAGAATTTTATGTCGTATTGTCATCATAATTATTCTGAGTAGTATTTTTGCTATGTGGCTCACGAGCTGATGGTACGATGAGTTTCACATTCATTTGCATTAGGTTTCTTTGGTAAAGCTAGGAAGTTAGATTTTGACAAGTCTGATAGAACATGTCCAGTGTCATACATGTTGTTGAGAAGTTTTGTCAGTGTGGTGCTTCCAAAAGCTTTAATCATCTCAGTGGTAATGTTGTCCGGTTCTGCAGCTTTCACATTCTGCATCTTTTGTAGTGCCTTGATAACTTCTTCCTTCATGATTGGTGAGCCCTCGTTAATGTTATTTTCCACTCTTCTTTGTTCATCTCTTTTGTCATTGTACAGGTCACCGATATATTCTGTCCAACGTTCCAGTATCTCATCTTTATCCATGATGATATTCCCATCCTTTAATTTGAGGCATCCTGTTGATCCACGTGTTCTTGTATGGCACGCCTCTTTAATTGTTCTGTGAAGATCTTTTGAGTGCGCATTGGAATGATTTTCCATTTCCTCACATTCTTCTTTTAACCAGGTTTCTTTTGCTAGATTACATTTGTGTCTGATTTCTTTGTGGAGATTCACATATTTTTCCAGATTGTTTTTGTTTGTTCTTCGTTCCTCCATAAGATTAGGAATTTCTTCAGTCATCCATTTCTTCTTTGCTTTTTGGTATGACGTCTTTTGCAGCCTCATTTATAGATGTTTTAAGCTGTTCCCATTGTTGTCCTAAGTCTTGTACTTCTTCTAAGGGGCCGAATTTGTTATGTACAGTTATTCTGAAATTATATTTCATTTCTTTGTCTACATTCATATTCTTGTTCTTGCTCATGTGTGTTCTTTTCAATCTGATTCTAAATTTTAAAAACAAAAAATAGATACACGTATATACTGACTTCAGTCACTAAAGCAATATACACAATATCCTTAATATATGATATGTTTGCTCTCAAAGAAGAAAATATGCAATTTTCATGTTACTTCACTCTTGATAATTATCTTATGACGTCAGAAACGAAGGACGGTTTGCGCTCGGAAGGAAACGAAACGCAAAAGGAAACAGCCATGTTATATTTTTACGGGTTGCAAACTTGGCGAATCGGCAAAACTAAGTCATGAAAATGTGTTGCGTTAGTGAAGAATCTACGTGTAGCCTACACATTCACACAGTTTATCTTTGGGTAAGAATTTTGTGACAGAGCCAAATTGTTTGAGTACCTAAAAACTCCACTTAACGATCCGAGTTGTAGAACGCCCAGTCTGGAATTCGAGCAAGGGCCATTCACTCCGAAGGTCAGCATAATACCAATGAGTTAACCGAGCGCCCAAAGATGAGAAAGGACACAGACCTGTCGCTTTGCACCTTGGATTCAAAGCAGAAAGAGGCTTTTCGATGTCTTTTTTCATTTCCAGTGGTCCCATTGTGGTTAAAATCATAGTACACAATACTACAAAGACTTCTTCTTACTATGTGCAGAAAGTACCGTCCGAATTGAAAAATGCCGTTTGTGAGCAAAGACCACGGATGGGATTCTCTTGCGCAGCTCTCTCCACGACTATGCTGTTATTCCCCACAAAGCAAAGACCACGGATGGGATTCACTTGCGCAACTTTCTCCACGACTATGCTGTTATTCCCCACAAAGCAAAGGCCGCAACTCTGTACTTACGAACCAAGTTTTTCCTAATCCAGCCAATTGTCCTGATTTGGCTTCTGGTGATTTCCTTCTCGTAAAGATGAGCTTGCTGGACCAACGTTTGAACACATTCAGGACCCAACAAAAGCTGTATTCAGAGCTGCGAGTGCACCAGAAGTTGACTACTACTAAGTACTACTTTTCCCCCGAAACGTGGCTGTAAAGGTTAAAATCCTGCATGCAAAGTCGAGGAGAACATTTCAAGGGGCTGAACAATTCAGGTACATAACATTAAACGTTTTTGATACATTTCCCGACTCCCATTACTTTGTTGTTCACTCGCAAAGGCGAGGTATTACTTGGTGTGTCCTTAAATAAGATCCAGCAATGGTGTGCAGCAGTTTCAGGTTGTAATATAGTATCATCAACGGTTAAATATGTGGTTTGCAACAAATCTCCCTTCAGTCA
>NW_004797342.1:439055-440187 GCF_000002075.1 Aplysia californica
GTTTTTTCCGTCTTCAACTAATTGCCACCACCTTCGAAAGGTTGATACACAACTATCCCACGCTGCAAACAACAAAGAAGCTGAACGTATATAGTTACTGAAATCGGGAGCTAATACTTTTAACTTCGAGTTTCAGGATATGTCTAATGTTTGCCAATGGGAGTCATATGTCGAATGACGTCATATATACTCTTATGTCTACTGACGTTACGGCATAGAAATCTAACCTTTCGCCGCCTGCAACGCTTATGATAACGCTTTTTTGAGACCATTCGAGGATAATGAATTTCTCTCAAATCACTACTGGACACACACACACACACACACACACACACACACACACACACACACACACACACACACACACGCACACACACAAATTTCCGGTATCTCCCAAATTTGGACATCCAAATTCCACATACAGATCTACATTTTTTTTTCAGAGAGACCTGATAACTGAATTGAAATTTTAATACAACGTCATTGACAAAATCTTTAGGAGCTGACCTGGCGGTGTGGGGAAAGGACGCACTGAAAATGGGAGGGGCAGCTTTACAAATAATGTTTATCATTTTCCAAATATAAACCAGTATCAAAGCGACCTTGATAACATCCTTTAGGTTCATACTTAGACGCCAACACTTCCATTATATTCAATCTTGTTTTCATTCTTATAACAAATCATGCTTGCATTGCTTGGTATTCTTTTTAAGCTTCAACGCTGTCATTATAGACAGAATTCTAGATAAAATTAATTTGATTTTGGCCATGTAAATCAAACAGGATTAAAACAATGAAATAATTTATCAGGTTTGTTTGTTGGAGTAAAGAGAAGCACATCGACACAATAATGGTCATTTAGCTCTGGAAAAAAACCCAAGACAGACAGACAGACAAAAACAACATTGGGAAAATGAATTGCATTTATTGAGGTAAAACAAAAGATTTACACACAACCTGTATGAAATATCTTGTAAGTTATTTCTCCTTTCTCATTTCTTCTTTCTTGTTAAAAATTGGATATCGAAACGGAAAATGTAAACGTTCTCTTTGGAAAAAAAACAATCAGCAAACTTCAATATGGCCGTAGATGCAACTGCACATGGGGGGTTTTGTTGGCTTTTTTGGGGGG
>NW_004797342.1:440765-443863 GCF_000002075.1 Aplysia californica
AGAGAGAGAGAGAGAGAGAGAGAGAGAGAGAGAGAGAGAGAGAGAGAGAGAGAGAGAGAGAGAGAGAGAGAGAGGCGTGGGGGGAGGCAAAGGGAGAGGGGACAAGTGAAAGGCCAAAAAAAACCCCGCTCCTTGACCGGCTTATCTGATATTTCTTTTCAACTGGAATGACATGTCTCCTCCCCACTCCACCCCCCCTCACCCCCGATTTTACATACACGCACACTAACATATTAAAAATATACACAATCAAATACACACACCACATGCACGAGTTCTCAAACATGTAAGCACACACACACACACATACACACATACATATACACACACACACACACACACACACACACACACATACACACACACACAAACACACACATATACTCACATTCACACGCACACACATGCACACATACAAACATACACTCACGCACACACAAACACACGCTCGCACACCCATACATACCATGCACCCACGTAATCACACACACTCGCACACAACAACGCATGAAAACGCGCCTGCACTCGCGTTCAAACTTACTCATTTACTGCCAACAATGCGTATCAACTGTTCACTGCACACACACGCAAGCACACATATGCCCTCACTGTCACTGTCCCACTGCCACTGCTACTCCGAACCCTGCATTTTTCCTGCCTTGTTCCATAGTGGTTGATTGTGGTTAATACATTGTTGAGGCGTGTCAGAAGAAACAGTTTACTCTGGAGCGTCGTAATTGACACAGATAGAAAGGGATGATTGATTGTGGCAAGATGCAAAGTACGATGTTTTCTTAAACAGTGAACGGATGCCCATACATTGATCCGCTTCTTAAGAAGCGCGAGTGAACTGAATTTCTCTTGTCCTGGAACCCCGATGTACTTTTCTTTCCCTTTTCTTGACGAAACACGTGCATTTGTGCCGAGGATTCCCTCTTGTCTAACTCATTTATGAGGCGCTCTCGAAGGCTAGTGAAATGGCAAAAAGTCACCCAAAAGGAAATTATACAAATATAATAAGTTGTTGAGATCTTCCGGGAACTTTGTCGCCAGTGTTCGGGGGAAAAAAACCCTCTTAGGAGCCCCTATACAATGTACAACAAAGCAAATTTTGAAGAATCAGGAATAAGGCATCCCGTGTCATTGACGGCTTGCAAGATGAAAAACTGGTTCGTCCTCTTCAACTAGAATTGTGGCAATCTCTGCTACTTTGCTAAGGATCGCTTTTAGATTTGGAGTTTTCTCGGCACATAGACAGACGGCAAACTCTAGTGAAATGAATTCAGTTTGTCGAACTGAGACCACGTTTGTAGCATATGGCGAGTGTGAAAAATTCACAAATACAAAAGTATCATTAAAGTAAATGTCGACCTACCATTATTAAAGTAAGGTAAAAACGAATAACATCAAGGCGTCCAATAATGGTCTCCACGGGGAGGGAAGACGCCGCCATGCTTACTAGGCTAAACACGTTCCGAATGGAATGCTTAAGTTATTTTAATCCCAAAATAGTAACTTTTGTGCTTCTTCATTGCGATATTGTTTAGTTTATTAAAAGACATACGAAAAATCTTTTTTTTTTATTCGAGCTTTAAACTTAACTTGCGGCGTGCAAAAGCCATTTGCTTCTACCTCCCAGCATAGAAACACTATAAAGAGGCCGCTTACCGTGTTATTTAAAGTTTCATTCGCAATTTCCTTCCTTGACCCTTTGATTTAGTTATTATAACACGAGTTTACCGCAGTAAAGTCTGATTGCTTGTTGCACTCTGTAGCTCAACATTTCATGATTTGCTTCTTTATCCACAAACATTACGTAAAACAATATTGGGTTTTCCATTTTTTTCTGGTTTCTCTATAAATTGTCCTGGGTTTACTAAGTACACGTAAGAGCCAGATTTAGATCCCTTTCAAATTCTTTTGCTGTATCTGACAAAAAGGGTCCATGTTTAGATATTAGTGTCGGTTTGAGCTAAAGTAAAAAAGACGTATGCTCGTCTCCAAACTGTTTTCCTAATTAACCGCAGTTTTCATAATTCAAACGTGCTCTTTCCGTCTTTGGTATGATATAATTTTACTCAGAACGTATAATTTTACTTAGAACGTCTATCCTTTCGGTTCCGGTGTAATGGGGAACGGCGGGTGTCAGTGTCGGGATGGCGGTTTAAGGTTCGGACAGGGGAGGCGCTTAATCATGCCTTTTTTCCCAAACTGTCTCAAATCTTTTCCGGGTATCACGTTTAAAAGAAATTCTAGCCGTTAATTCTTTTGGCGCTTCACAAGATTTCGCAAGGTTTTCAACCTCACTGACTTGTTTTTTCCGGAAGTGTATCCACCCTCTAGCGGAAGTAGGTGGGAGACAAGATCCGAAGAATTTCCCTTTAAAATAGACATAGCCGGGGTTACTGAGAAATCTGAAGCTCAGGGATAAGTGAAAGAGCACGAAAACGTTAGCCTTAAAAATACCATAGGAGTTGTAGCATTTTAATCTGAGAGTGATATCTTAAAAGCAGGACGTCCTAGCGCTTTGCCTCCAAGGCCAAAAGTGTCGGGGCCGCGTACCAACCCCCCCCCCCCAAAAAAAAAACAACAACCTGTCTCTACACTCCACGGCACATTTAAATTCTGATTTCATATCCTTAATCCCGCTCTGGGAAATATAGAAAATCAATATCGGACAATATTGGCATTTTACGTAATAGGTAAAATATTCACTTACTTGCTTGCTTGCTAGTTTGCTTCCTTACATACTCACTTCCTCCCTTCCTCCCTCCCTTCCTTTCTCCCTTCCTTCCTTCCTTCCTTCCTCCCTTCCTTCCTCCCTCCCTTCCTTTCTCCCTTCCTTCCTTCCTTCCTTCCTCCCTTCCTTCCTCCCTCCCTTCCTTTCTCCCTTCCTTCCTTCCTTCATTCCTCCCTTCCTTCCTCCCTCCCTTCCTTTCTCTCTTCCTTCCTTCCTTCATTTCTTCCTTCCTTCCTTCCTTCCTTCCTTCCTTCCTCCCTTTCTTCCTTCCTTCCTTCCTTCCTTCCTTCCTTCCTTCCTTCCTTCCTTCCTTCCTTCCTTTTTTTCTTCCTTCCTTCCTTCCTTCCTTACTTGGCTT
>NW_004797342.1:444174-445170 GCF_000002075.1 Aplysia californica
GTACTTACTTACTTTCTTACTTACTTACTTACTTACTTACTTACTTACTTACTTACTTACTTACTTACTTACTTGCTTGCTTGCCTACTTGCTTGATTATTTGCTTGCTTGCTTGCTTGCTTGCTTGGTTACTAACTTGCTTATTTGCTCCACTTGCTTGATTGACTGTTTGCATACTTGCTTGTGTGCTTGCTTGCTTGCTCGCATTCTTACTTGCTTACTTACTTTCTCGGTTACTTGTTTGCTTGCATACTTATTTACTTACCCTCGTACCTGCTTACTTACCTTCTTTCTTACTTATTTCATTTCTCGCTTGCTCACTTACTCACCTGTCTACTTACTTGCTTGCTTGCCTGCTTGCTTTCTCACTTGCTTACTTACTTGTTTGCTTGATTGCTTGCAGGAATGCTTGATTGCATACCTCCTTACTTACGAGCTCGCTAGTTTCTTCTTTGCTTGCTCACTCGCTTGCTTGCTTCATCCTTGCTTGCTCGTTTACTTGCTTGCTTGCTCGTTTACTTACTGACTCCCTGTACCTTCAGATACACAAGGCAGAGAGCAATAGACACCAAGCTTGTCTTCCCTTGGCTACTTCCATTATCTTTGATAATTAATGGCCACGTTAAAGGGAGGGCTTGGTATTTGAACACCATGGTGGGCAGCAATGTCTTGGGAAAAAGAACAAGGAAAAGAATTCTGCAGTCTTCATAGAGAATTCTGCAGTCTTCATCTTTGGAGATAATATTGTTATTGCCTATCACTCTGCTCAAGTCTTCAAAGTGGTTGGAGTTTTTTCACGCCTTCCACAAGGACCTAACCAGAATGAACACCTCATAAGACTGGAGACATCCCTGGTCGGTGGGCATGGAGGGGCCTTTCTCCCTGGCGTACGAATTACGGGCTAACATCTTGAAGGTGTTCATAACGTTATGCTTCGTACTTCCACAGATACCCGCTCTCTCTCTCTCTCTCTCTCTCTCTCTCTCTCTCTCTCTC
>NW_004797342.1:446006-447987 GCF_000002075.1 Aplysia californica
CACTCACACACACACACACACACACACACACACACACACAGACTCACATACACTCACACTCACACACTCACACACTCACACTCTTCTTCCTCCCTCCATTGTCTGAAATTGTCATGGTATGCGCAAGTAAAAATGTTTTTTGTTTAGAAAAATATGTTTTAATGGTTTCAGAAATAACATAATCATCCTATATTTCTTCGATGACCTGCCCATCCCCATTGAACGAGTACGCTACAGATTTACTTTGTTTTTCTAACTTGTGGCATTTCAGTCAGTTGCGTCTTGTCCTCTGGGTGGTTGTAATGATCTGGATAACGTGTGTGAAAAAGCATTACAAATCAACTATTGCATAACGGTTAATCCGAAATCTTTTTTCTGAACAGTGTTTTTCCCTTTCAGAAATGTATCTGCCCGCCAGTGGAGGTTCACTGGAACATTTTCTTTTCTGCGAGTGTCTGTGTCTGTACGCCAACAAGTTTCTTGATGAGGCGAATCAAAGAGAAGCTTTATAATTATACAGGACATAATAGGAAAGTACGAAACTATTAACTATAAACCGATTGTAAATAATAAACTTAATTACAATCAATAGCTTGATAAATAACAGAAATCAGGGTAAAGTAGTCATGTCCAATGTATTTTATAAGCTGACCTAAACGTAGTTCTAAGTTTAGACAGAAAGGTTTTGAGCCCAACAGCTGTTTGTTTGTTTTTTCCAATTTCTAGTAGAGAACAGAAGGGACTCTAAGGATGCGCCCACTATTTCACGTCTGGGCGTATGAAGAATGGCACGTGCATCCAAATGTATAACGAAGGGGGTAGATATCAGGCAGGGAGCCATTTCCAAAAACAGTTTTCAGTTTTGTGCCCTAAGAAGGCGCGTTGTGATAATCGGTGTTCTTTTTAATATCTTGGCTCAAGCCGGCTTGCATTCTGACAGTGTCAGAGTACATTTCGGCTTTTAAGAGTACCTTGACCTTCAGGTGTCTGTGGTTCTTACCTACTGAATCAGCCCTTAGTTCTTGATCTGAGTTTGGTTTTTTGTTGTTGCTTTTTGTGATAGATAGAGAATCGGGTTTCTCGAGAGTGAGATTCGGGACGCAAGTGAAATGCAACAACAGGGAAAGTGGATAATGTCTTCTAAATAGTGGCGTGTCCCTAAAAACTGGATACAGCTGCAATGAGTCCAAGAAGAAGAAAAAAAACCCCCAAGGAACCCGTGACTGTTGAAATTATGTAGGCCAACGACTTTGTAAAACTGCATTCTCCTTTCACCCGATAGCACACTTGCGGTGATAGCGTGACGGCCGGTCGGGCGGATATCTCCAGGGGTCCGCTCTGCTTTACTCCTTAGCAGATGCAAGCGAGCAGCTGTGAAGGGTTATCTGTAGCACTTCTTCCAGCTCCAGTTTCTTCCTATCAAAATGTCGCTGACTCAGGATGCAACGCACAGCTTCCTCCTCATAAAGGGAAGATAAATCCAAATTTTTATTTGCCTTTTTAGCCGAGCCGTACAGTGGAGCGGTGTGGCATGGGAATAAATGCCAACACTTCGCTTGTAACAGGAGACGGGGAAGCGACCCGTGTCTCTTGAATTTATCGCAAGATACAAGGACGCTTAAGGATAGGTTAAACTCTCAAATAGCCTGTAGATGAAGGATAAATAACCCCTTTTTCCTTACGCTTTCTTCGTTAATGATTATGTAAAGAGACAGGCCCTGTCGGTTGTTATTATTACTTTCTCATATTTCATGTTTGGGGGCTTTCAGAGAACGAGTTCGTTTCCTTGTTTATGCCGAATCAGCCTACAATACTCATTAAAGACATATCAGATCTGAGTCAGTTGGGCTAGCACATAAGACTCAGATTTTTATTTCTCCCAAACCGTCGCAAATTCTGTCTGCATGAAGTAATGGCAGAACAATGTTAATACCTAGACCTATCTGAGCTCTAGTGATATAGATAGAGAGAGGAGGGGGGG
>NW_004797342.1:448099-450350 GCF_000002075.1 Aplysia californica
AGGGGGGAGAGAGAGAGAGAGAGAGAGAGAGAGAGAGAGAGAGAGAGAGAGAGAGAAGCACGAGACCGGTTGTTCGTGCGTATGTGCATGTAAGTGCAAACTCGCACGCGCATGCCCAACCACATTTGTGTAAAACATGGGGTCGAAACTTTAATGAAAGACAGATGGTGGAAGACAAAGGGGAGAAGATGAAAAAGATTAGTAGGTACAAGAAACATCCAGAAGATGAGATAAAGTATAATAAACGTATTAATCTGTAAGTTAAACATTCCATGCGCATGGGCGTAAGGTGGGGTTTTTTAATGACCTTTTTTTGGGAAAGGGGGGGGGGGGCAGAATAAAGTCAACATAATTTTTAATGAACATTCAGGCACAAATTATATTTTATTATACAACCTCACACATTAATTGCCACTTCTACAAAAAGAATATTACGTAAGATAAAATAATTTATTACATGAGTTTTGGTGGTTGAACATGATTTATCCTACGGGTGAAATTGCCAAGTTGTAATCACGAGTTTCAACGAGTGATTACTACTTGCATTTTCATTAGTAGGATAAATCATGATCTACCACCATAATGAGGGTAATACTTATGTTTATACCATACTGATATCAGATGGCAAAATAGATCCGGACCAACAAAGTTCAAATGACCAGCCAGTTGGTCAAGAGGACCCATTCAAGAGTCTCACATGAAAACAAAATTGTTATTCCCGTCGGGTTCAGAATGGGGATTCGATAAAATCTGGATTGCTTCCTTTTATTTCGCTGTCCTTATGTATCCCTCCGAGAAATAAACTCTAAATGAAATAGTAATAACGCCAGGGGCGGCTCGTGGGTCTCAAAAATGGGCATGCACAATTAAGCTATCGCAGGTTGAATATAGGCCACTCAAGGTTATAGTAAAGGGATTGGTCTATAATTTTAATCTTTGGGCTGGTGAGGACCAAATGCTTTTACTTTCGTTCTTTTTATTTGTCGCTTTGATTCCTAAAACTCCATGATATATTTGTTAGCTAAAATCAATTCCGTTCATCTTGCATTGGTACTCAACATAACAGAAATAACACTTTCACCACTCCACTTAAACACCATTCAAAGGCACAACTCAACAGACGGTGACCTGACTAACTTTACGTTCACCTCGCTCTAGTTCACGGTCACAGAGTCGGGGTAAGACCTAAATTTTAACTCTTAAACATAGTGGCAAGACAATGAACCAATCACAACTCACTTGAGCACTCCGCTACATTGCTCCGGGGCTCACATTTTAAGGGCATATAGAGGCTAGTGTACAGTCTAAGATTGAATTCACACGACAACATGGGACTTGGAACAGTGTCTGTCTGTCTGTCTGCATGCCAGTCTGTATGTCTGTCTGTCCGTCCGCTTAAAAAAAAGCAAATGATAAATAAACACTTTAAACACTGCAGGTCAATCGTTCTTGCGATCAAATTGGGGAAGTTCTGGTCTCTTTCAGAAAAGATATTCTTGTCAACAAATTGGGTTACGGTGCAGACCATATTTATTCCATAAAACTTAATGGAGGCACAGTCAACTCGTTAGTATGGGTCACTCAAGATCACAAACGAAAGAGAGCAGTATAGACTGAGGGACCACAAGGTTTATGTTATTAGTCAGCAGATAGTTTGAAATCCGAAGGCTTCATTTTTTTACTTTTCAAATTCATTTTCATCAAACTCGTTATCTTATCATAAAGGCTTCTTTGTGTTGATTTAAGGTACACACTGGGGGTCTCTCGTGGCCTGGGGGTCAAGGTGTTCGCCTCTCATTGACAGGAACAAATTTTCTTCTCTAAAATTGTCTCATTTCTCCTCCATTCTTGCTCTCTAGCAATATTCTGTCGTCTGCTTTCGTCTTCCTTTTTTTGCACCCACCGCCTCACATCCTTTGCCCCCCTCCCCTGGGCTCCTGACTCTTTCTGCAGCCATTCTACTGCTATTCCTTGGTTCTTTTTTACTGCTGTCTTTCCGCCACACCCCTGATCTTCGGGTAGGAAAGATCTACACATAGCCTTCTCGGACAAGGGCGAAAAATCTCGGAGGTCCCATGTGCAAGTTGCGCACGTTAAAGATCCCTTGGTGGTCTAAAATCGATAAGAGTTGGCCTCGGCACCACCCGGGCAAAATTCTAAATTTTCTACCAACTGAAAATGTTTAATGTGTAGCACGCTCATATGACTGTATGCAGTTGTGAGCGCTGTAAAACACCCCCCCCCCCCCCCC
>NW_004797342.1:450450-453413 GCF_000002075.1 Aplysia californica
CCCCCCCCGGCCAAAAAAGTACACTCTCAGTCTGAAGACAGGTTGGCAGCAAACTGTTATAACAGGTGACTTAATTTCAGCAGATTTTGAAACCGAATTGTCGCGAAAATGACAATAAATAGTCGTTAGTGCAGGTGATCACTATAAGGAAAGGTGACTGTTAATAGTCAGCTTCCACTGTACAATGGTCGCAGTATAAGAACTTTTGTCATCGAGAGAGAAAAAAGCAGATTCTTTGGCGAAATCAAAAGGTGGGGTATAACTCAAATCTTACCGAATGGTTTCTCTCGTAAAGCATTATTCCTGTGCTAAATTTATGACCTATGGAAAAATGGGGGTACATGTACTTGTTTTGGGTTTTGTTTTTAAATTGATAGATACATAAATGTCCGAAAGGTATACGTTGTTTTTGGAGCAAGTGTGAACCAGGGGCTTCCGGACGACTTTTCTTGACGCGGCATGGTCACCAAGAGTTGATAGAATACTGAAGCTGTTTAGTTTAGTTTTAGTAAGAGTTTTACGGCACTTGCAACACAATAAGGTGGTGTAAGAGCCGAAGATTAGAGGTATTACAAGAAAGTAACAAACACAAAAAAGAAGGAGGGGAGATAGAAACGATAGATTTTTTAATAGAAAAAAAGGAGCAAACCGCACCAGAGCACCCGCCAACCACCCACATACTGAAACTGTGAAACAGTATAGTAACAAAACTACGTAAAGGAAAGGACAGAATGGCAAGAGAATGAACCAGCTTTGGACGCTTTGCGTACGTAAAAGAAACGCGTAGCGATTAACCTGATCAGCCAGTGCGTGCCTTCAAGAAAAACATACTGTGAAAGTGGATTGGCTTTTGTCGTCCGCTAGACCACACCACCCTCTCTCCCATCACCCCAACTCTTCTATCCAGTCGATTCTCCTTCATTTTAAATAACCCTGAGTGATCAATAAGGGCATCGAATCCCTACTTTTGATTGCGCCTATCGAGGAATCTATGCGCTTTAATTAAGTCTGCGATATCATTTGAAACTTATGTAGGTAGAATGTGAAAGTGCCCACATATTACCCCCCACACAACCTTCAAAAGTGTAATACTGAAGTTCATAAAAGTATGTTGATGATGATGATGATGATGATGATGATGATGATGATGATGATGATGATGATGATGATGATGATGATGATGATGATAGTAACAATAATAACAATGGTAATAGTAATAGTAACGGTAATGGTAATAATGATAATAATGATAAAAACAATTGACAACAACAATGATGATGATGATAATAATAATAATAATAATAATAATAATAATAATAATAATAATAATAATAATAATAATAATAATAATAATAATAATAATAAGAGATCTAAAATACTACTACTACTACTACTACTACTACTACTACTACTACTACTAATAATAATAGTAATGTGAAGTTATTCAGCGCCAAATCCCAAGAAGGCTCTATGCGCAGTCCTGTACAGAAATAATATTGTTTAATCATCATCAAAAGCCAGATCTGCGACAGACATCAGCGATCATGGTTCTCCATTCATTCTTTTGCTTTAATGCGCTCAAAAAGCTACATTCTTCGGATCTTTCCCAGTCACACATCTGTTCAGGTTCTCCAAGTAGGTTGCTCTGGTTCTACCCTTGTCTTTTTTGCCCTTATTTTTTTGCGGTGCCATCTAGGTGTTTAAGGCTTTTATGTCATTGTCTATTCAAGTGTCCCAGAAACTGCACGTTTTTTATCAGCAAGAGGCTCACGTGGGCTTCTTTAAGTACTACCTCTTTTGATTTCTTTTCCTTCCAAGATATTTACAGCAGTCTCATAAGAAACCAGATTTCTTTGGCTTTTATTTTATTTTCACTATCTTGGGTGATTGTCCAGCATTCACAACCATGTAGAAGGGTTGACCATAAATAACATTTTTGAATTAGATTTGTTTTTATTTTTTCAGGATTGGGTTCATTTAATTGAAACTATCTTTAACAATTGCACTTTTCGTTTTATTTATGTGGAATATTTGGCATTAGATGTAATTATATATCATAGATATCTAAACTGTTGAACTTGTTTGAATTTTTCACTTTATTTGTGAGATTACAAATATAATTTACCGCTTTTTATATTATTATTATATCAGGCATTATGTGTTTTTTTTACATTAAACAATAACCCTTTACGTTCATTTCCCGTTACAACAGTATTTAGAAGCAATTGGAGGTTCTTTTTTAAATCTTCTATTAAAGATCTGTTGTCAGGGCTTCTGATGTTATTCAAATTTATACAATATTGTTAAAGAAGTTTGGTAACATAACGCATCCTTGTCTCACTCTTTTCATCTGTCTATTTTACCTGTGTTCTCATTCAACTCTTACAGCAGTTTTCTTTATCCCACTACAAATTCCCAATAATTCTTCTACTTCTATTCCATCTATGTCTAACTCGTCCAATATTTCTAACAGCTCATTCTGTCTAACTTTCTCGAAAGCTTTTGAATAATCTATGAGACATAATTATGGGTCTCTCCGTGCTTCAATACTTCCTTCCACTGGCAATGTTAAGATGAATATAGCATTTTTGATGGTGTAAGGAACAAAAGTCGAATTCCATGTTCCATCTTAATCGTCTTGTTATTAGTATTCATATGACTTTAGAGCATACATCAGAATACCATTGAGTTACAATCAAAATACGGAGTATGTATCTAGCTTGACATTATTATTGTTTATATTACTGTTCATGTATTTTAGGCATGTGACTGTGAGCCTGTTTCTATGTGCAAGCATACTCTTATATGATTGTGGTTATGTGCACAGATGTGTGTGGAAGAGAGGATGTGTGAGGAAAGAGTGTGTTTGTATATATGGTGTACACATGTGCATGCGTATGCGTGTGTGCATGTTTGTGTGTATGTGTGTGTGTGTGTGTGTGTGTGTGTATGTGTGTGTGTGT
>NW_004797342.1:455110-455434 GCF_000002075.1 Aplysia californica
TCTCTCTCTCTCTCTCTCTCTCTCTCTCTCTCTCTCTTGGTTGGGGATGGAGAGGGAAGGTACGGTACTTCTGAGTTCTGATTTCAATTTGGAGCTAGTGTTTACTCTTGTGCCCTATGGGTAACATTACAGATGCATTATCAACTCACAGTGTTGGTGTAGAGGAACAGAAGTCTGGCCATGGCTATGATATAAAGGAATACTGTTAGGGTTCGTGGTGTTGGACTTTTTGTGTTAGTTTTCTTGTCTAAACTATTTCGAGTTTATTTACTTGGCTGGCATTTTCTTTTTGGCATTTCTTTTTTTAGGTTGGGGGGGGGGGTT
>NW_004797342.1:457355-460708 GCF_000002075.1 Aplysia californica
TCTCTCTCTCTCTCTCTCTCTCTCTCTCTTTCTTTCTCTCTCTCTTTCTCAGTCTATATCTGATTTCTGTATTCCTCAAAGGGAACAAAACTTCTGACTTTCACGACTACTAAACATCTTTCAATCCCACCCCGTCCTTTCCAAACAGTGAAGGTTGTAAGCATAAGCTTAATCTATAAAGAAACAAACAACACAATACCGTGACAATTTTCCGTCTAAAAAATTTGACAATTATTATTGATGTCATGCTTTGTTTTTACGAATAGATCCAGACAGTCAAATGACTGGTTACCTTGGAGTGCTAAAGGGTGAATAATTTTGAACGCATTTAAGCTTTTGTGTCCAAATTATAATATATAATTATGTAGCGAGATATCTTTTGTCTTAGAAGGAAATAAATTCGATTTTGAGTTTTGAAGAAGCAACTGACAGAGTTCTTGCAAGATTTTTCTTGAAGG
The DNA here is from genome assembly GCF_000002075.1 of Aplysia californica. NCBI lineage: Eukaryota > Metazoa > Mollusca > Gastropoda > Aplysiida > Aplysiidae > Aplysia > Aplysia californica. The sequence goes on from NW_004797342.1 coordinate 457,814, forward strand.
GCCCCTCCGCACTTCATCCTTATTGTTCTTATTTTTGTCCCCTCTAGTTCCCAAAGGAAATTACTTATATTCACAGTAATAAAATATCAAGTTTCTTCTTCAGGTTTGCTGCAAACTGGCCCTGTTATCTAAATGCATTTAATTTGAATAGCAATACTCCAACAACAAATACAGTTATATTTGCCATCCCATATTCCTTATTTCCATAGCACAAGATTTCACTCGTTTGAGAAACCGAAAACTTTCCTCTTAATTTTCTTGGTATGTTTGTGGTTTCATCATGTTTCACTTTACCCCTCTGTCAAAACTAGCTGTACCACAAGAGGAAAGACAATCTTGATAATCGGTGGGTTATGTGTTTGCAGTATCCTCGATCAGGGATTTCATAATAAACATGGCTTTCGAATTGTAGTGCTATATTCAAAAAGTGAAAACGTAAACACAGATCCAACCCACAAAGCAGTTTGCATTTGACCTAAGTCGGTCACAAGAGACCCTATTTTAGATCAAGACCACAGGGAACAGTAGCAGTGACCCCCCACCCCCGTGTATCCGTGGTCCGGCCCAGTCACTGTCTGTTTCGGGTCGTTTCGCTAGCTGACCAGATGTTATGTCAACGCCACGTCTTTTCCCGGCTTGCGGTCAGGCTGCGGTCAGCCCGCTCAGCTGATTCTTCTGTCAACTATAATGAGCGCTGACGCACTGCTCCGGTATGCGGCTTTTGGCTCTCACCTCTGCACTCTTCTTTCCTTTCCTCTTCTCTTTCATTTCGTGGCTTGGTAACTTTACGCATCCATCATGGTACCTTGACACTGGAGCAAATGACGACACTGGCTTTTGCAGAGATGAATCAGAGCCTGGTGTACTGCACTTGACAGCTCCACTAATTACGATGCAAAAAGAAACAGTAAAGTTTTTCACAACCTATGAATTAGGTTTTATATTGTGGTCTATATCTGCTGAATGGGAATATTTACTTCTCCAGGATGTGAAAGATGAAATATGTGGTGTCATTTTGGAAAAAAGTTTCTGCTATTGCATAGTCAAGGAGCTCAGCCTGAGCTTTTGACGATGGATGATGTACACCCTCGGATCTGTAATATTTAACAATGTTAATTCATCTAGGTTAATATCAAATTTTTAAGACAACAAATCAAATTTTAACATATATTAGAATCTACCAAGAGATTCCTATTCTGCAAGTCAACAGCCATTCGGAAACTGCTGAATGTATTCAATGTTTCTTCATTTGAATGGGGACCACGGCAGGTTCTGTGGACGTGCATGTCTGGTCTATAGAATGGGTGGCTGCATAACACCCATAGACGACACCAAATTAAACATAAATTGCTTAGATATTCATTTATAGGAAGTAACGTTTCTTATGTATAGAAAAAGCATAAATTGTTTTAGAAGAAACCTTAATGAAAAAAAGGGCGGGGGGGAATTGGCGACGTCCCTAGTGACGTACGAGTATAGCTAGATTTTCATTATTGTGCGAAAACAGGAAGATTTATACTTTGACTTGCCTGTTGTAAGGAGTGTTGGGGTATGGGTTATCTCAAGTGGAGGAAGGGCCCATCTTGTAAAAAGTAGTATGAAATCTTTGATAGTACTTCAAACATTGCACCGTACAAAAAGTGCCCGCAGCAATCCGTTCCGAATTAAAATAATATAGATGATTCCAACAGGGCTGCTCTAAACGTTTGTGTTTCGTTTCTCATATATAAAGTTCTTTAAGTACAAATTGCTCTTATCTTTTTGAACAAAAGGTACGTAACACTCAAACAGCTTTAAAAAGGTCAGTCAATAAAATCTTAACTTATTTCAGAACGACTACATCTACTGATAATCTTAATGACTTGTTTACTAGCTAGAAAATTTTGTTCGATCCCCACCATCAACATCTCTCTTGCTCTCTCTCTCTCTCTCTCTCTCTCTCTCTCTCTCTCTCTCCCACTTGAAGGCTATCTCGCTTATTACTGGACCGAATTTTAACCAAATTTCCCACATAAAACAAGCATAGTAACATAGTAAGGAGTCTTTAAAACCGCAATCAAATTTGAGAAAAAAGTTTCGTTTCCATGGATACGGCGGCCATATTGGATTTTGTTGACATGTCTTATGTAATGAATACCGCATTTACGCTCATGGAAATTGATTGGTTTTTTGGGGGTTTTTTGCATTTGTGTTAACACACATTAGGTCTAAGAATTTGTCTGTTGTTTTTTTCCTAAACGAATTTAAAATATTTTTACGAATTTTTTTCTGAGGTACCATTCAAGTTTGCAAAATATCCGTGAAAATTCACACTCAAGACACTACCAACAAAAAACTATTTCAAATATTAAAAATTCATTTACAAATTTTTAGTATTACATCGTCTCTTCATTCTGTGAAAATTTCATGAAGATTGGATGAACAATGGTGGAGTTGTTGTTTTTCAAGTATGGATAGTGTTGCGTTTTGAGAAAACAGCCGGTAAAGAAACATAAAATATTGACTTTATGAGGAAATGGTGGTGATAAAAATGCCCGGTATGGAAAAAAATACGGTTTTGGGGGCTTCTTATTTGATGAAATAGTTGCAGGAGAGGCTGAGGAAGCTAAAAATGCCTAAAAACTCAAATCCATAATTTACTTACATACTTACTTACTCTCTCTCTCTCTCTCTCTCTCTCTCTCTCTCTCTCTCTCTCTCTGTATGTGTTTGTATCTCTCTCACACACACACACACAACCACACACACACACACACACACACACACACACACACACACACACACACACACACACACACAAACATTGATTACAATGCATAGTTGCTTGACACAGAACAGCGTGAACACACACACACACATACACACACTTTCTATTTTCTCTCTCTCTCTCTCTCT
>NW_004797342.1:461674-463472 GCF_000002075.1 Aplysia californica
GGGGGGGGGGGCTCAACACGTTTAATATCCATTTTAAAACACATTTCTGTATGGAAGTTACTGAAAGTCGTTGCTTAAAGGCACAAAAGATGTATATGACTCCCTGGAGATCATTTTCTCCCTAATTTTACTTCTGAAACCAGGTGACTCCATCTCCTTCAACCACAAATATCTCAAGTGCTATTCAAGATCAATAGTTAGTTTTTATTATCCGTATATAGACAAATAAAGAGGCTTTAAGAGGATACCAATAACTCCACATACCCAAAAATTGACAAGCGCCTGATTTCACCACGTCATGACACATTTTGTGCCATCTCAAAAGTCAAATTTAATCCTACGACCACCTGTCCAAAATGATCATCACTTCTCACCCTTCTCGTAAATATGTCTATATCATGTTAAATCGGTCCTTGGAAAATCCCTGTAACAAGTGGTGGCCAATCAGTTTGTGAAATAAATGAATTCCAAAAAATAAAATGAATTCATTATGGACATCTGCAAAATGGTGTGAAACACAAATAAGATAGATACAGGTTTGTTCATGTATTTTAAGGTGGGGACAGAGTCAAAGTCCATTCATCCCTGGGGATTATTTTGAATCACGTGGGATTCATATTCTGAAAAACCGACGAAGTTATCAAATCCGGTTATATGAATCTTCCAGTCGAAGACCGGCGGACTGGCAGGCTTACACATTTCCCCTGTACCCTCTCTTCGTCTTTATCACTGTAGCAAAAGCTTAGGCATGATCACTGGTATCACTAGCTTCCACAGTAATCAGAATGATAATGCTAATGACAATGATAATGATAATGATAATGGTGTGAAAATGAAAATGATAATGGTAATCATATCAATAATATCAATAATAATAGTAATAATACTTTACTTTATACGCCGCTTATACCCTTTTGGGTGTCGCGGGAAGAAAGAGACGTCTCTCTGCCACCAGCCGGAGAGCTTGGGTCAGGGGATGCCGTGAGTTGTTAATGTTTCCCTGACTCCATCTATCCAGGTCTTTCTCGGTCGCCCTCTCGCCTTGTTGCCTTTGAATTTTTTTTATGTAGGCACGTTGTGCTGGGTGGTGTGTTGGTAAACGCATGAGATGTCCAAACGATTTAATTCTTTGGTGTTGGATGTGATGCATGACATCATTAAAATTTGTGCCAACCATTTCTCTGATTATAGTGCTTCTAATTTTGTCTCGCCTGGTCTTGTTTACTGCTTTTCTAAGGCATCGCATTGCACATGTTGTAATTCTTTGCTCTAATGTCTTGTTCTTGGTCCATGTTTGGCATTGATAGGTGAGTGTTGGGATGAATATGGTGATGATCATTTTGAGTTTTGTTAGGAGGTTATAGCGGACCTGCGCAGAGAACACTTATTCCAGTATGCCGTACACATGTTTGTACCTGCAGACAATAAAACCAAAAATAGAGGATTAAAAACGTTTGCATGAGCAACTGCAAGTATTAGAAGCTTGTATTGTAGGCACTAGATGCCTTTCATCTTTTCTGAGGTTAGAGAAAAATGCTAGAGAGAGTCAGAGAGAGAGAGAGAGAGAGAGAGAGATACTAGAAAACAGGACTGTCTTGGACTTGGGAATTTCAGGTTCTTTGGCGACTCTACCGTATTCTGGATGGGGAGCATTGTATAAACCTCCTTCTTCCCGTTTTAGGGCAGATTGTATCTCTGCTAGACCTTTATCGGTGGGATTTTTTTTAGGACTTTTCTTTTATTTTGCCACCACCATTTTCTGCCACATGTATTGCTACACAACAATTGCATTTTTAGG
>NW_004797342.1:463572-464801 GCF_000002075.1 Aplysia californica
GGGGGGAGGGCAGTAAGTATTGTACGTTTTGTATAAAAGTTTAAGCGTTGGTGCAAATGGATTCCTGTTTAGTGAACTATAAGGAAAAACATTACCAGCAAAAAAAGATGGGTGCTGAATCATATTCCCGTGGCTGTAGAAATATAAAATATACCTATCTATCTACAGAAGTCGAGTCACAAAAAATATTTTTCTAATCAGTGTAACGGTATTTTCCGTCAATATAATTGTGTCTTCATCCGGTGAAGACAACGCTGTGACGCTGTAAACCTAGCATCTGCGTTTGTTGTCACTGTTTTGTCCAAAAGTAGCCAAAAACTTGCCATTAATGTTCAAGCTTTCTACTCTCTATGACGACGTATATAGCAATAGATGCAACAATCTAAAGCACCAGCATTTCTTGTGCTCTGTTTAAAGCATCCAGAATATCATTTGTAGTCACCCATACGGTAAAAACGTGAATAATAAAGATTTCACAATAGAATGAAATCAAAATTAGAACAGCACGGATAAACAACCACGAAAATTAACAAATAAGGGCGAGTGTCCACATATCTGAAGATTGACTGTTTTAACCCTAAATGTGTGCAATTCAAAAAACGGTAGCCCTACAGGATATTACATGTAAATTATTATGGAGTCACACACAATTAGGGCGTGCCAGTGCCAGTATTCGGTTTTAGTGGAGACACGCTCTAACATCACACATTAATATTTTAAAAGGGTAGGAACAGCATTAAATTTAGTGACATTACACTGTATAAACACACACACAAAAAAAGATAAACAAATCATCAGAACATTTTTATAAAAATTAACACACCAACAAATTAAAACACAACAAAGAGGGAAAATTAAAAGACAGACAGCAATATAAATAGTATGTAATGTACTTATACACTCCTCATGAAAATAGATGCACATGGGTATCTTAAAATTTATCAAAATACATGTCTAAAATGTTATGAAGTAGCTTTGTTGTTTTGTCTTTTTTTTTAATGAAAAAATCGTGGTCGCGATTCGCGGGTCGCGGCCGCGATAAACACAGATAAACGAATCGGTTACAGCTGAGTTGAGTGAAACCATCATGAAGAATCACGGAAAACCATAAATTTCTCAGTATGTAACGTTTTGCTTTGTGAGTGACAACCGAACAGTTTCAATGTGTTTTCAGAACATGAAACGTTGATATATAAGCTCTTATAAACGTTTTAAAACCACAAAACACG
>NW_004797342.1:464901-467642 GCF_000002075.1 Aplysia californica
AAACGGAGAATTACAATGGCTAAGGCTAGTTTCAATACAATGAGCCCTATCCTGAAAAATAGAAACATCTCAATGGCTACCAAAATGAAAGTTTTGAAATACTATGTATTGTCAACCCTTCTTTATGGCTGTGAATGTTGGACAATCACTAAAGACAGTGAAAATAAAATAGAAGCAAAAGAAATGTTGTTTCTAATGAGACTGCTAAGAGTATCGTGGAAGGAAAAAAAATCAAATGAGGTAGTGCCCACGTGGGACGCTCACTGTTAAAAACAACCAGAAAACGACAAATGAATGCATTATTTGGGACACCTGAATAGACACTAGGGTCTTGAACATCTAGTTCTCACTGGCAAAATTGAAGGCAAACGAGGCAGGGGTAAGCCCAGAGCAACCTACCTAGGAAACCTAAACTAATGGGTAACAGGGAAAGATCAGGGAAACGTAGCTTTTTTAAAAACATCCGAGCAAAGGAATAAAAGATGAACCATGATCGTCGATATCTGTCGCAGATCTGGCACTGGATGGTGATGATGACAAGGAAAGAGTTGAAGGGGAGATGGGAGGTAGGGGTCTCAAACCCTTAAGCCCTTCACAACGCCCCGCCACTGACAGAGATACGTCAGCACGCGCCCCCACGTGCATACACGTGCGCCATTTTCCGGCTCAATGTCAAGTTGGCAAAATACCTTCCAGTGTTAACATTAATGAGAACAGCATGCACGAGGGTAAAATAACATAGCAAGAGATCAAGTCGGGTCGAGTAGCTTTTAAGAATGATAACCTCAAGTTTAAACGCTACGCCTTTACCCCCGTCGGCCAGGGTGAAAACAGCCTTAGTTCATTCTTAAAGGGGTTTGGGGGGAGGGGGCCTTTGCACATGACTAGGTTCACATTTAGCGTTTTAAAATCGTCTCCCTTGACTCTCGGAGAGTAAACAAGACACACTAAAGTCAATATTGCATAAGAAAGTTACATCTAGGCATAGGTATTGAAGTTGGTATTCCACAGTGAGAGAAACTACAGATTCTGCTGATGAACGGGAACTGTTTACCTACTCTATGCATATTTCCTTGCTTATTTTATCCTTCGGAATTCGAATTTTGACAACATTTTTCTTGAGCTTAAGCAAACGATGCCACAGATTAAGAAACAGCAAAATTATATTTCTCAGAGTGTTGGGCTTAGTTTAGTTTAGTATGGGGTTTTATGGCGCTCGAGTGTTGGGCTTAGTACATCTGAACAGCTGGTAGATGAAAAATTCTTTGGCTGAGCTCTCGCCGATTATTTAAGTAAAACAATTTAACATCTGTAGTTCCACGGCGTCTGTACCACCAGTTTCCACTTTTATAAACACTCTTGAAAAAAACGTGACTCTATACGAGGGGTACAAATGCAAATTATCAAACTTTCGTGGATTCACTATCAGCATCAAGTGTGAAATGCTCAAAGATTGCTCCAGGAATGTGGAGCTAGCGCATCCTGAGGAAGAGGTACCGGTATTTGAGCTTTGTCGTTTAACCAACGAATGTTTCAAGTTTAGAAGTAAGACAGCTGTAATTGAAAGTGATAAGATTCGCAGTTTGCGTCACTCAGTTACACGATAACTGACATAATTACTACCAAGGTTAGGCTGAAAAGAGAAGCCGATCTCTGCATCCACGTGCACGAGAGGTGTGGAGTACTGAGATCGGGGGCGGTGGGTGGATCAAAATGAGGATGGGGCTTAGAAATATGAGGATTGGTTGGGTTCAGAGGGATGATTTCCTCGCTTCAGAGGGAAGCCAAGACAAGTGCGACTGTGTATATGTTGTGTATGTGTGCCTGTGCGTGTGAGTATGTGTGTCACACACATACTTACAGATACTCACATGCACAAGCACGTGTATTTGCAGAAATTTAAGCATTCGTAACAAGTGTTGAATGAACCAATATCTTAACGGGTCTTTGGGTAAAGTGCGTCCTGAACTTGCAGACATGCACCCTCTCCACTACAGTTTTTGGAGAGTTGCTTTCTTTTCTCTAACTTTTCTCTTTTAATCGTTTACATTTTTACAAGACTGTCATTACGAAAGGACCTTGGGAACGGTCTCATCCTTTGCTGAGCCCTACAGGCATTTGATTGTTATTACATGTGTAGTTGTAAGTGGTGACAACAATGGATGGCTAAACGAGCACATGCGTGTGTTCATTACGTCAACTCGAGACGGAATATTTTGAAGTATCCTAACAATAGGTTCTTTTCTGAGTCTTATTAAAACTGTCATCGGCATATCTGATATTATTAATATTTTCTCCATTTACTTTGAGAATGTCCATGTCTTAAAGTAAAGACAGAAAATATTAATAACATTAGATATGCCGATGACACAGTTTTAATAGCAGGCTCAGAAAAGGACCTTTCATTGCTTCTAGATACTGTAGTAACAGAAAGTGAAAGTAAAGGATTATTATTGAATGTAAAGAAAACAGAAAGCATGGTAATATAAAAAAGCAGCAAACCCTAGTTCTTATCTCATTAGCAAAGGTGAATAGATCAAACTAGTCCAATAGTTTAAATATCTAGGATATATGATAACATCTGATACCAAATGTTCCACAGAAATAAAACGGAGAATTACAATGGCTAAGGCTAGTTTCAATACAATGAGCCCTATCCTGAAAAATAGAAACATCTCAATGGCTACCAAAATGAAAGTTTTGAAATACTATGTATTGTCAACCCTTCTTTATGGCTGGGA
>NW_004797342.1:467742-469671 GCF_000002075.1 Aplysia californica
CGGAGATGTCAACCGTCCCTGCCCTTTACAAATACCCAAGAAATATTTTTTTCGGCTAAAATGCGTCAGTGGGCCCTCCCTTGACTTCATTTGAAACGGCAAACTAGCAGTGTTCTCTCTTTGTGGTTTTTTGAGAGAGATTTCGCCGCTTGTGAGCTTAGAACGTGAGTATACACATTCCACAAAAGAGATACAAATCTTTACTTATCTAAACACACTTTCTTTGTAACTAGAGGAAAGTGTTATCATATCCCCCTTCTAATGCGGAGACAGATGATTCTTGAGAATGTTCCTGGGTATGGAATAGGTTATTACGTTTTGTGGATTTTTGCACTGAAATCGTCTTGAAATTGTCTGTTATAATTTATATATTGCAGTTTGAGATCATACGCATGTGCAGTGGCCACCTTTGATTTCTCTTCCTAAAACTTTTCAAACATGGGATTCTAGATGATTCCCATCCTTGTAGATAAGCTTAAGTGAATTGCAATAGTTATAGCTTGGAAGCCTGGTGGTTGACCCCACAGACCACCCACTACACCGCTCCCCCCTCTCCTTCTACGTTCTCTCTATCCCCCCTCTCTCATTATCTATAGACAGACTGATAGATAGATAGATAGATAGATAGATAGATAGATAGATAGATAGATAGATAGATAGATAGATAGATAGAAATATAGATAGATAGAGAGAGAGAGAGAGAGAGAGAGAGAGAGAGAGAGAGAGAGAGTGAGAGAGAGAGAGAGTATACAGATATAAATAGATATATACATAATATACAAGTAGAGGGGGGGGGGGCTGAGAGGGTTGGGCTTAACTAAAGACATACGAGTAATAACATTTTAAAATTCTAGTCAAGAAAACTCAACAGACTGTAAACTTGCCGGTGATTAGCCCTAAAAACCCTTCCAGACTTGTTTTGCATCATTATCCAGAAACTATTCTCTCTCGACGTATGAACAACAACGATGGCTTAAGACTTGACAAATGAACAAGCTGACTATGCACGTGTTCTCCTCGACTTACGGAATCTCATAGTATGTACTTTTACACAGAGGGTACAGATTCGAGCTAGAGGAAGGCTAGGCAAAGCGTTCTGAGTGGAAGATTTTCTGTGTTCAGATTTTGTTAAACAATATCAAATAGAAGGCTGTCTCCTGCCCTTTAAATGAACGGGGTATTCCTGGTATTTGTACCAAATGCACGAGGATTTCAAAGATTTTGAATGTTACATTGTGCCCAGAGTTTGACACAAGATTGACAGCTGGAGAGAGCGCCTGCTAGCAAGTAAAAACGCCTTTAAAAAAAAAAGATCTACATTTAAACCTAGATCTAGCCGCAAATTATTTACCTGCCGATAATAGGTACAGGGTCAATACAGTGCACAAAGGTGTATCTGTAAGGATTTTCCAATAGTTGGTATAACATAACTTTATTAAGGTATTATAATCTTCCAACGTCCAGCACAGTTAACTTATTTGCGAGACGGAACTCCTTTTGAAGGCCATCTCTAATGTGATGAAAACTCACAGACAGCCTTAGTTCAGGTGTGCCTGTCATTGATTTGAAAGAATTCATTAACACAACACACAGTGAGCCGTGATACCAATTGAATTAACGACAATTGAATGTAATAATTAACTTAGATTGAAGCATGCACCTAACCCAAGTTACTGAATCTTCTTTAAAAAAAATTTGAAATTCATAGTATTGATAATATCAACAGCTCAAGTAGTTTACCCTGAGAGCATAGCTGTATCGTCATTTGGTGTTCTGAGGCCCAAGCCTATGATCAGCAAAGCGATATTAATTTTTGCTGTTGATTTTTACGGTGGCCGTACGAATGGGTAAGTGGTTTAAGTTGTACCCACTTACACACCACTGGATGTGCGCCTGTTCCAACATTCAGTGGCCTACTTTATCCCCCCC
>NW_004797342.1:469771-471023 GCF_000002075.1 Aplysia californica
TCTCTCTCTCTCTCTTCCACACTCACTCACGCTCTCTCTCTCTCTCTGTCTCTCTCTGTCTCTCTCTCTCTCTCTCTCTCTCTCTCTCTCTCTCGCTCGCTCGCTCTCTTTCTCTCTATCTATCTATCATCTATCTCTTTCTATCTATCTATTATACATATGTAGAAATAGGATAATATATCTTCTCCTATGCAATATCATACATGCAACACGCGTTCTCTCTGCTATCTCCCGAGCCCGTCAGTTCTCTTGCTCCAGCCAACCTGACACCCGCACCCCTTTTGCACTAACCGTAATTTCATTTCATTCTTTCATTCTACGCTCGGTCTGTCTGTCTATCTATCTATCTATCTATCTATCTATCTATCTATCTATCTATCTATCTATACATATATTCTGTGTACATATAATATAACATTTTTAAATACGTGATAAATTTAGATGTCGCAGACCTTTATGTCACATTTTTCAGACCTCAAAATTTAGAAAAAGGTACAACTCAATATTCCTAAAAGTATGACGAAGTCTGATTCGTATTGTTATGAACTTAAGAATGTATAACATTGTAGGTTTCGATCACTATGATTCGTTGTTAAATATTCCTGATTGAGCTATCGCTTTCCAGTTCCATTTGTATAAAGCGTGAGCGCCTGCTGTTCAGTGTTGGTTCAAAGTTCCACGGATAAAGGCAAACCGACATCCCAAAAGGTTTTACCTTTAGAGGGCTACAAAGGCTGCCCCCAACTAAAAAGACAAGAGAAATATTTTACCCCTGTCCTCCCGCTGAAGGGTTGGCGCACTCATCCTTGACAGCGTTGATCAGTGGGTAGGGGCCTTTTCCACAGGACTGCCCTTTGAAGTCGTCCAGATCTAGCGCCCAGAACATAACTCCTCCGATTCCATGATCAAGTACATAGTCTACCTGAATGTCGAACGGTTTCGTTTTCTTAGGGAATAATCACTATGTCAAGAAATTATCCCACCGTTACAATAGAGCAGATATATCGATGGGAGAAAGGTGGTGAGACAAGGACTAGTTGAGGTTGTCTTTTGGAACTTTCTTGGCCAACTACGAACAGCTAGGGTTTTCGCTCTCTGTGGGGCCAACAATGGGGGTAGTCGTAAAGTAATGCGCAAAGGACGATGTAGACCACAACTAGACTTTGTTTCACCACGTTTACCGTTGGCAGTAAAGCGGGAGAGAATCGAACGCATTAGAGGGCAACACAGAGACGGCGGTAAGGGATGAGAG
>NW_004797342.1:471518-499234 GCF_000002075.1 Aplysia californica
TTCTCTCTCTCTCTCTCTCTCTCTCTCTCTCTCTCTCTAGCTGTGTGTGTGTCTCTCTCTCCGTGACTCCATCGATGACTCACTCATTCCCCATGTCATCCAAACCAAACAGAGTGTCTTTCGTCCTTGCGTTCCCCTGCTAAGTCTCAAAAGTAGTTGACTGCTGGTTCCTCAACATGTAGATCTAGTGCAACTGATTTTTATGCATGTGACCGGTTTTACTACTTGGTGGGCCCCCTTACCTTCAGGCATCTACATTCCGATTTCGAAGGTATTCTATGTGTGTTTTTATACAGCCTAAAATATTTTAGTTTTGGTAGGAATTAATTTTGAATTTTGCAGAGGTGGCGACCAAAGACAACTTTTATAGATTTTAGGCCCACCAAGAGATCTCAATGTCCGCAACATACACACGCAACCTCCGAGATTTTTCGCCCTTATCCTGAGAAGGTTATAGTCTACTTATAGGTGTTCAATCTTGTCTACCCGCAGATCAGGATTATGACTGTAAGACAGCAGTAAAAAGAGCAATGAGTAGCAGTAGGACAAGTCTGGAGGAAAGGAGAGAGGAGCCCAGAGGAAATCAGAGGTTGTGAGGGGTTAAGGGGTTAGGGGATGGAGCGAGAAATTGAAATAGATAACAAAACATGACAAGACAAAAGGAAAAGAGGTGAAAGGAGAAAATTATAGAGAAGTAAATGGTTTTGGCGTTGTCAGGTTTCAAATTCGGGTCCTTACTTTTGAATCAAAATGCAAACGCCATACCTCTAGACCACGAGAGTCCTCTTAACAGCTTAATCATCCTCATCCTTTCTCAAATACCTATCTGTCAGCTGATCTCGTTTCATTTACGACTTGCTTGTTATTCTATTTTACCCAGGGGTTTTTGCCCCCTGCGTATCCCGCACTGCCATACATTTTGGCTTACGTAACTATGTCAAGTGCACCTTTCCTGAGAAGTCCCATCATCTCAAACCGAAGTGCGTCTTAAGAGTTTTCTGTGCCCTCGCTCAACTCACTTAGCCTGCTTTTTCCTCCTCTTCCCGAATTTATGCATCTCTCGTAACACCCCACGATTACGAGGCTTCTCATTTATCCAAGAGATAAGAATAAAGAATTGCAAAAAAAAAGTTTGTCCAGTCCAGCTGCATTCTCACCCGTTTATCATTTTTGTAATCTTTATCTTTATTTTTAGATGTTATATAATTGTAACCTCTTTTCGGACGAGCTTAGGAGCAGTCTGTTACTAACAAGTTGAGAAAGGGGGAATACGATGGGCTTTGGGCATGCTCCCGGATCTTTCTCGATCTTTTCAAAATGCTTCAAGGACAAAATGGGGGAGGGGGGTATTTAACGTAACCTCCCCCCCCCCCACTGCCCCCCACCTCCCCGCACGCGCTGATGCACTCAATCACTCAGAGATACAACAGCTTCTTTATTCCTTTATTGTTGTTATCTTTCAAAATTCTATATTTTTGTGATTCACCTAAAGTGGGCCATTTGTTTAGTGTACATGTTCTACAAGACGAAGAAGCACAAGAGCAAATATATAATACTTTACTAGCTGGGTCCCCTTTCGATGAAAGTGATGATCGGTGCATTAACATCAACTGAAAGTCATTGGCCTACTATATTTACACCATATTACACTCTACAGGAATTGAGCAAGAAATCTTGAGTGATGCAAAAAATTAGAAGGTTACGATCTATACTCTCAAAACAAAATGCACCTCGCGAAATATTACCAGAGACTCTTAAATATATTATTAAATACTCTCTGATATTATTTCCGGCACTTCCGCTGTGAAGGACAGTTACGCTGATTTGTTTCGTTTCTTAGTGGAATAATCACACAGGCCAAAGAAGGACGGGAACCTTTTTTCAAATTTGTCTATATTCAGGAAATGAATACATCAAAAACCGAGCTCCGTCATGGGGACCTATCTCTCTTTTTGCAGGCACTTGCCAACTTTCAACTCTGTAGCTGTCGTAGTTTTATGGGGAAAAGTGACTCACATGTTTCCAAGTTGCCAAATATATAATAGATATAATAATAATGTATTTTATTATATATTACGTATACAATTTTATAATATGCCTTCCTCACCTTATGCGCAATTCTTCCTGTTCAAAATCCAGGACCACAGTGTTGCTCTATCATTTCAGCTCGATTGACACATTTTTGCAAGCAGGCCTACCCTAGTAAAAAGTAAATATCGTTATTTCATATATTTGTTGTCGTTTTTCGTGTTTTATTGCGGTTGTCTTTCTTTTTTAACTCATTAGAAAGTGAAACAAATCAAACTTTAACCTCTTGAGGGGAAAAACATAGAAAAAACGTGTGTCTTGAAATCAAGTGTGAGAAAGATGTTCAAGTCTTTCTTCATACTGTGCTGCCCGGTAGTTTTATCACTCTTTGTTGTGGTGCTGAAATATACCAGATTTTTCGGAAACAACGAATGGCCGCAGAAGCACAAGTAACAACTACAACAATGATGATGATAATGAGATTAAATCCTCCTAGACCTCATTTATTCTTTTTTTAATGTAGATGTTTTTGCGTCCTTATCAACACAATTCAGATCAAATAGGTGTGTGTGTGGTGGGGGGGGGGGGGGTTCGACTCCGTTCGTTAAGGCCATCCCGGGCTGAGAGGTATACAACATCCCAGCAGAAAGACCAGGATACTCCCTAATAAGTCTCCTACTTGGAAATCAAACTCGGCTCTCCTAAACTCTACATCACGACATGTGCCCGTATAATATAGGATGATTTAAAATAAGAATACGCCAAAATAATCACACGATATTTTAAAAACGAAAGACAATAGAAAACTCCAGCTTGGACACATGTGTTGTACATATCTTCAAGTCTTTATTTCGTGTATTTCAAGTGCTGAATGTGGCCACCACCGGCAGTATGGACAACATAATATGATCAAGCCGACATGAGAATTTCTCCCAAACTCGCCTCAGGATGTCTCAGTCAACCGTTTTGATTGTGGCTGTTATTCGATCTTTCATGTCATTAATATTTATTAGTGGTGGAACATAAACTTTGTCTTAAACATACCTCCATAAAAAATCACACCTAGCGAGGTCTTGTGTGTATCCGGGTGATATTATATCCCTCCCCCTCAGCTCAGGTAGGCCCTCACAGGGAGAGTTGACAGCCCGCCCCTAAATTATCTAAATTTTTCTCGATGGGGGCGTCAAACACCTGCATTCAGAGTCTGCCTTCCACAAGCCTGCCATGTAAGATGGACAACCATCAGAACAATTATTGACGGGTTCCCGGGCACCATGAAAAAGATAAAAGGCACACTTGCTTGAAGAAATTCCGACTGCACCTAGGATCTGCACCACGCATCAACGTTGCTCATCCAAATCCAACAATGATGATTCAGCCATACGCCTGCGGATGAAACGAATCCATGGACGATCTCGCCAAGGGACTAGAGCAGTGCGTGTCGTCCAAGGACGACGTGGAACACATTTTTCATTGACATTCGCTGTGAGTAATGCTGGTGTCCTCATGCTCCATGCTCCATGAACTCTGAAGGAGAAATGACAGTTGACTTACAGTGGATGTACATGTATTTTTCGTCATAGGTATTGCACCTGATCGTAAGCGAGCAGCCAACTTGAAATTGCCAACAAAATTATGGCATCCGGTTTATGCCTCATTTCTCCAAATTTTTCAATATCTGCTAAAATGCCAATTGGTATACAGAAGGCATAGACAAAAGAAAAATGGACAAGGTTTGCTACAATGTACCAGCTCTTAAGTCGGCATTACGAGGAAATGATGACAACCCTAATCCAAATCGCGGAACAAGGAGTCAATGTGGCTACTGCTCCAAAGATGCAAGCTGCTTTTAGGGTATGCAAGCGTATCAAATTTTGCTTGCCAGCTTTGGGAGACAAGACGTTTTCATGTTATTTCAAGTTTTCCTATAGTTCATGTACTTGGGTGAGGTTGGGTATTTCTTTGTTATGGCTATGCATGGCACAGAAAAGCAGGTAGCCTTCCGCCAATAAATAGTACATGTATATTTTGTCCATTGATTAATTTGCTTCAAATCATCTCAAGTCAGTGTCTCTGCTGGAGGAGGAGGAGGATGAGGAGGAGGAGGAGGAGGAGGAGGAGGAGGAGGAGGAGGAGGAGGAGGAGGAGGAGGAGGAGGAAGGGGGGGGGGTGGAGCATTTGTTGTTTTGAAACCTTTTACGGTCTTGTTACATTTGCACTTGCAATGTCACACTTGTTTCTGCACGCATTCATATTTGGAATGACAATTTTACATTTGAACGTACTACATGTAGATCTATGTGTGCAAATTTGCACTTTCTACGAGTTGAAATCCAATGTCACATTTGGTCTTCCTAGCCTACTCGTAGGGTAGGCCTATGTCAATTCTTTTCAGCGTTTGCTTCTGAGACTGGCAACGTCTGAATTAGGTGATAGCACGGCATAAATAAAGTGGGTTTTTTTCCATTTGCTAAGCTATCATATCACAATTTCTCTCAGAGCAATATCCTCTGGTTCGGATTTTGGCGTGTGTGTTCTTGAATATGGGCGGGCTGGTGAAAGGTTTTTAATAATGTTTATGGCTTCCCCTCACATCCTGAAGGAGAAGGATGTAAAATCGTAGATCCACCATCTCAAATAACCTGACAGTTATAGTTTTCCAGGAAGCCTACCACAACCAATTTAAACACTAACAGATAATAGAAACAAAGTCTAATTTTTTTTTAAAGTAAATCAGAATTTTCTTTTTTGAAAAGAGCTTAAAGTGTTGCACCTTGAGCCTTTGAAGATGAAATTCAAACGCACTGGGGACTTTCAATACGAATTGAAACATTAACAGAAGCAAACTTATAAGAGCTTTTTGATATCTCTATTGAGCCTCAAATCGGAGGATGAATAACTGGTCTCGTTTTACACAGGTGGATAAAGTAAGTAGTCTCCGCCTTAATGCACGCCTTACAAAAGCGCACTCCGTTCAAACTCACGCTTTCGTCATCTGACGGTTTTTTACTATATAATTTAGACTACAAACGCACGGTCACTCCCTCTAAACGCACGCTCCGACCTGCATGCATAACACACCGACAGGTTAAGCTTGATAAGGGGAAATTTTCACCACAACCTGCGCAGCTTGCAAAAGACAAGCCTAGAACACTGGATATTTGATGAGAGAGCCCCTCATGCCGAACAAAGAGAGTGATGGACTACTTTTTCACTCTCAACTTTCCAGACACATAGTTCTAGTGTGAAATTGTGTGGAGGCGGGGTGTGTGTGTGGGGGGGAGGGGGGGGGCTGAATGTTTTTTGATTGGTCACTGGAAAAGCATCTTTGAGTGAAGGTTTCTGACTGGTGTTTGGGTGACTGCACGTAATGTTTAGTTACTAGGTCTGGTGCACAACACGCTTGAATGCTGTAAAACACTAGACAGAGCTGCGCTCGAAGAACTTATGACGTAGGCTACTTGTTCAACGAATTAAAGAGAAATATTTCACTGAATGTAGAGATCTATGATTCTGATATCGTCCATGAATTTACGAGTGAGGGCGGTCGCTTGGAAAGCCATGTGGCTGGGCCGTTGTCTCTGTGACAATGACAATTACCAACAGTTTCCTTTTAGGCTATCTGTTCCCGACAAGAGTGTGACAAACATACAAAAAAGTAGAGGAAATGACGATAGCAAGGAACAGGAAAGAAAATTCAGCAGTTCCCAGTTGTAGTTGTAGTTCAGGCACAGTTATGAGCATGACATTGCTAGATCAGCCCATTTACAATTCTACTGTGCACTGTAACGAGAAATGCCCCCCCCCCCCTTTGAGAATGGCCTAAAGACACTTCAGATAGTGGCACCGACGTTTTTAAGTGCATATGCATTACATTCAGTCACCCCCCTCCCCCCCCATTCAACGCCTTTGCATTCTAAACCCCCAGACGGGGATTCCTACTGTCGTCACATTATCGGTCCAAAGTGACCCCCAACCCAAAGGGAGGTCACTAGAATATATTAAAACAATGAAATGACTGCGTCCCTTCCTCCCTTTGCAAAGGTTCATGTAAACGCACGCTCCGCATAAACACACGCTAAGGAACCCTCCTGAGCACGAAGTGGACACACTTTCCAATATCCAAAGTTCGACAACAACAAAGTTACATTCTTTAAATTCCACGAAAAGGGCACCACTTTCAAACTAGAACCCAGAAAACCAGTCTTTTCGTGTAGATTTTGCTCATATGCTATTTCCTGGCATGATTATAATGTTCGTCATGACAGTATGATATATGACAAACGTTGCGTTAGAAGTAGGCCTACATCCTCGAACATTTATCAAATACTCCGAGAGTAGTTTTTTTTTCCGGAGGATCATTGAAAAATTGTGCAATCATAAACGAGTATCTCTGAAACACACTGACGTCTTCATATCGTTTCAAATAAATAGTCTTTCCTAGTAGATTTCTTCACATTGTGTACACAGCTTCAACTTCAACACGACGCAAAGACAATGAGTCATTTAAAAGTGCATGCTTGAGGAGTTTCATGGTTTCGTGAACTAAAAATCGCTTTTCACTTTGGGGCTCTGTATTTCCTTGACATGGTTCAGTCAGGGAAATACAACAACACAAGTATAAGTTTAAAAATCCAATTTTCATACAAACTCTGATTCCGACGACTCTTCGTTCCATTATTGTCGGGAGACTTCGGGCAGTATACGAAGTCACCCCACTCTCTGTACGAAGTCTCCCTACATGGGGGTAGTGTATGAAACATGTTTATGAAACAGACATCATGAAAGCTAGGTTTAATTTTCTGAATTTGGCATGAAACAGAGTTTGGTGAAAGAATTGTGACGTGTAAACCTTACAAACTGAGGTGTGAAAACTAAGATACACCCTTGCAAAAAACAAAATGTTATTCACAGCAGCTGCAAGAATTCGCTCAATAAGATGGCAAAAACACAGCAAGCTCAACCCCAAATGACACACCAGGTGATTTTGTGACAAAATGTGTACTTTCACAAATTTTGTGAGAATTGACATGTGCAAAGTGTCCCCGTGTCCAAGGCCCCCATGAATTGGAAAGGACATCATATTATTCTATTCCTTTAAAAGTTTGCTCAAAGCAAAGACGGACATAGCTTATTTCCCACAGGAGTCAGAGACGCAGTAAGCTTAACGGACATCCGAAATTAGGAAAGAAAATAAGCTGAAAGCTTCTCAGTATGTTAAAAATGATTAAATGTTTTATATTGCCCAGTTTTTTAAATAAATAACTATTATTATTATTATTATTATTATTATTATTATTATTATTATTATTATTATTAGGCTACTTACTATTTGCATAGAAGTAGAAGGCAAGTTATGACCATCTTTCTAAGTTAATTTCGGTTTTTTTTTAAATGAGTGTTGCTGTTACCTTTCCCTCCCAACTATATTCTTCAACGGAACGTAAGGAATAAGAGAACGAACGATAAAGTCACCCAGTTAACGAAACACGTAAAAACACATGCATAGATACATGAATTTTGTAAGGGGATCTGTTCTAAATATCAACACATTTATATCATATTCTTTTTCATTCTTAAATAACACCACTCATTTTGAATGGAAAATTTAAAGGCCTATAGTGAATGCTCTACTTGTATTAGATATACGCTTGGTGAAAGATAACTGAGTAAGTGGAAAAGAATCCCCTTCCCCAACTCCCTTTTTCCCTCCAACATAACCCCAATCACCCCTAACCTCCAAAAAATACAGTGTAATGCATAAAAGACCAACTGTAACCGTTAAGAGAGACCTCACCAGAAAAAAACTTCCTCACGCAAAAATAATTAGCAATCGCCTCTCCTCGAACAAATAAATAACATATAAATCAATACAACCAACCCCCAACAACAGCAACCTCAAAACCACATCAAATTTTACAGAATCCAAAACAATGGACAGACAAAGAAACGTCGCCAAGCCAAGCGACCGAACAAACAAACAAAAACAAACAAAAACCACCCTTTTTCAGACTACCACTCTTGTGTTAGAGTTGTTGTTGTTGATATAAACAATAACAACAACAACAACAACAACAACAACAACAACAACAATAATAATAATAATAATGATAAAAACAATAATAATTTTTCATGGCGATGATGATGATGATAATATTTTACGGCGCCCGCAACTGCATAAGGTCATATGAGTATGAGAGTGCGGGATACATTAGACATCTTCAGTTGGTTCGAATTTTTTTTCCGGCTGGCGGCCGAGCCCTACTCTAATCGATTTTGGACAACCAAGGGTTCTTTAATGTGCACAACTTGCACACGGGATCTCCGATATTTTTACCGCTTATCCGAGAAGGCTAGGTGTTAGATTTTACCTACCATAAGATCAGGGGTGTAGCTGAAAGACAGCAGTAAGAAAGAGTCAAGGAGTAGCAGTAGAGAGGCTGCAGAAAGAGCCAGGAGCCCAGAGAGGGGGCAAAGGAGGTGTACGGGTGGGGGCAGAAAGTGGAGATGAAAGCAGACGACGGAACATTTTTAAAGAGCAGGAAAGGGGATGAAAGGAGAACAATTTGGATGAGAACATTTTTTGTCGCTTTCCAGATTTGAGCTCGGGACATATTAATATTATTAAATGAGAGGCGATCACCCTAACCTCTCGACCACGACAGCACGAGCAGAGACACATCAAAGACACTGCACTAGGTCTTCGTTTTATAGTTTGTGGTACATGTATATTTTTTGACCTAAAAGGCCGGCTCTATTTCTCCGAACGTTCGTGAAAATAAACTTGAACTCGATTTCTCCGAACGCTTTCCGTTCTCGAGATTTGTTGATAATAATGTAATTGCGAAAGGAGTGGCCCGCGTGCTTGTGTGCGTGTGTGTGTGCATGTGTGTGTGTGTGTGTGTGTGTGTGTGTGTGTGTGTGTGTGTGTGTGTGTGTGTGTGTGTGTGTGTGTGTGTGTGTGTGTGAGTGTGTATGTAAGGTGTGAAGAGGGCGTGCAGGCAGGGTGGAGGGGAGGGATTTTTTTTTTTTTACAAGAAGGATTTCAGTTTTTTGCTAGGTGACTAAATGCAAAATAGGTTACTGCAAGGTCGAGCAGTCTTCTTTTCTCGAAGTACCCGTTGAAGGTATTTTCAAATGAAGTACATGTATTATGTATAGTCCGGGAACGTTGCCCCAACTACAACTGAAGTACATGTATCTGAATATTCAGACATTTAAAAATCCCTAGCTCTAGAAATTGAAATCGATGCACAAAAAAAATGCTGCTTCCTAATCCTCGCAGAATGGCAGAATGAAAGATGATGCCTAAATCTCGCAAAAATAACCAAAAAATCTCGAGAATTGAAACCGTTCGGAGAAATGGAGTTCAAGTTTATTTTCCCGAACGTTTTGAGAAATAGTCACTTTGATATTTTATTTGTAACATACATTTAGAGGGTTGAAATCATATAGCCTACAGATCGACATTTTCATTCACCGTTTGATCTTGAGTCTTCCTTACTTAGATCTAGGCCTCACCCTTACTCTTAGAAACCCCTGTAGCTCTCTCTGGCTAGGTGGCGAACGATTGCTGGCGATGGCAAGACTTAGCCTCGTATCTAGGCCTACTCAAGCCTATTATGTGACATATAGACTACAACAAAAGTTAAGGGCCACTTGCAAACACTCTCGCAGCACAAACAGGTGAAATAAGCTAAACATTTGAAATTACAAAGATAGTTAATGGAATCATTTCTTAACAAAATCAATTCAATTTCAGAATGTTGACGTTGCGAATTTAGGCAATATGTCGCTCTCAGAACAACAGTACCCCTCGAAAGAAAAATCCAGGAATTAGTGTCCATTACAGTTCGTTCAAAAACGGGTAGTATACCCACCACGCCGAGCAATGCAATCAAGGCAGCGTTGCCACATGGTGTTGATGGTGGTGGCAATGAAGTCCTGGGGAAGATTTGCGCCCTCCTGCTGCAGGATCTGTAGCAGCTCTCGTCGGTTAGCTGGTGGTGGCTGGTGCTGCTGGACTCTCTGGTCAAGTTCACCCCATACATTCTCAATGGGGTTGAAATCGGGACTGTTTGCTGGCCACGGCATTCCTGTGATCCCTGCTTGCCTGATGTGGACGCAGCCACACATGCACCAGTCCATCTTTTGGGTTGACCATGAATCATGACTCATCTGTGAACAACACATGGCCCCATCGAGCTCGAGTCCATGGTTCATGGGCCCCTCATCAAGCAAGACGACTTGCCTGGTGTCCTGCGGCCAGTCTTGGTTTCTTGATTGAACGCTGGCACGGATGTTGGCAGCATGCAGCCGACGCCGAATGGTCTAGGAGCTCACCGCCGTGTGTGTAGCAGGACGTAGACGATGCCTGATGCTGTTGGCTGTCGGTGTCCTCTATCGCACGGCCTGCATGCGCGGACATATCCGTCCTCTCTCTGAGTGGTCTTCTTGGGTCGACCTGCACGTGGGTGTTCTTGGACTGATCCCGTGGCTTGATGGCTCTGCCTCAGGAGGACAATGACAGAGTGTGACACTGGAAGCCTTCTGGCAACTTCTTGGGCTCCAATTCCATCATGCAGCCATGCCATAGCCCTGGTACAATCAAAGTCTCTAAGCTTTCGTCTTGGTGGCAAGTTGATGCGATACTGGATTTTGCGCAAACGGCGGCTTATATTGCAAACCAAAGTGAGCACAGTTCGAGAACATACGTCCGTTTATCACGTGCACCAAAAGTATTAACTGAGGAATGTCCATGGTGTCGCACAAAAGTCGATAAAAACAGCAAAATTTGGCTACAATTCCCCGAGGATTTCCGTACTGTACGCGGTCGTTTTGCCCATTTAGGAAGCCTTGCAGTACGCATAGTTAACCCATCAACACTTTCAGAGTAAAAAATTTAAAAACATTCGTTGCTGTCTTTTTTTCGGATTAAAAAAAATGGGCTGACTGTCAAGGTGGTCTTTAACTTATTATGTTGAAGTCTGTAGATATAATATAGATCTATATTTACCTGCGCATTTTAAAAACATGTACTCTCTGAACTCGCTCCCACAACATTGGGGGGGGGGGATAAAAATTAAGAGGCAACATTTAAGATTTATTTAGAAACATAACGTTATGAAGTGATGTATTGATCGTTAATACAAATCCATCTTATTCAAAGTATCAAAAGCTCATAGAGTGATGTGCATAATATCGTCATCGATTGCGCTGCGGTGCAAGTGGTGTGAATGTCTGCTTATGTGTTAGAGTTAATATAAAAAGCGTATGCAATATGGTTTATTCACTTGTACATTGTGATCCTTCATGATGGTGTAGTAAAGCGCCTTCAACGGTGATGGCGGCGGTGGTGGCAGTTAGAAGTGTTGATGGTTTTTTAGGTTCCATGCCAATAATAATTGATTCGTGGAAAGAGAGAGGTTAGAGAGATGAAGCTCACGTTTATCTGAACGGAAAAGTGATCACAAGACATTACATTCACTGGGACTGAAAACCAAAAAGACCAGAAAACGTCGTAGAATGAAAACTGCACACACAAAGCTACAACTCTTCTTAGTTTTAGTAGAGGTTTTACGGCACTCGCAACTGCATAAAAGGTCATATGAGCGCCAGAAGATTAGAGTGTGTTACAAGAGAGTAACAAACATAGAAAAGGGGGGGGGGGAGATAAGGACGATAGACCTTTGACAGGAAAGAAGAAGCAACACTTCAGCCTCTTGTTTTTTTGGCAAGTGTTTTACGGCGCTTGCAACTCCATAAGGTCATATATATGAGGCCCGGGAAACATATTAAATATTTTTCAGTTTACTGGAATTAATTTTGAGTCTTGCCCGGTTGGTGGCACAAGCCTACTCTTCTTATCGACTTTGGACCACCGAGGGATTTTTAGTGTGTGCAACCTTCAGTCAACCCATCACTACGCACCTCCGCTCCTCATGGGTGGAAACAACAATAATTCCAGCAAGAGGAAGCAGCTCCATACAACGCAGCTCAAGACGTCGTCAAGTCATCGAATGGGTCTAGACCAGGGGTTCTCAACCTGTGGGTCGCGTGACCATTCTTGGGGGTTGCGAGATCATTGAGGATTTTGTGCTTAAATGACCCTCTGAAAACTAAAACATTGCTCTTATTTCTTTTCCTGGCAATTTTTAAAATACGGTTCCCTCTTCAATTGGCTGAAATAACAATAAGAAAAGAGATAAACACCTGAACTTCTAAACACGGCCAGAGAATCAACAAGGCTATACCAGTTTGCCCTTCCTATTTGTGTGGGCCTATCTTTGGTTTGGGTTGCAATGGTTTATTTTGTTTCAACGTAGGCCTATAAACTATAATATAGCCTAGCCATAGGCCAACGCATAATACCTTGAAGCCTCGTTTATGAAAGGCTACAGAAGTGCTGGCTTCGGAGAAGGGGGTCACAGGGGGAAGTATGGCAGTAATGCACATTTCTCCCTGGCGTAGATCTAACCCTCGCCCAAGGGATGTCACTGTAAAAAAAATATATTATCACGGACACCGATTCACTATTATTGACTCTTTCTGATCCCATGTAGATCTATGTTGTTGCGTGGCAGAACAATAAACACACCAGAAAGGCTATGTCAGGACCATTTACAAAGGAGATAAAGAAGTCAGGAGAGAGAGAGAGAGAGAGAGAGAGAGAGAGGGGGGGGGAGAGAGAGAGAGAGAGAGAGAGAGAGAGAGAGAGAGAAACCACACACAATTGGAGAAACACTTATAAAGCTTTGCACAATAAAGGTGGCACAGCTGAATGTCTTGTGTTAGGAGAGGCTAGTGCAAAGAAATTGCAGCAAGTTCCCCTTCCAAACGATGCTGTTAAGAGGCATTTTGCACGTATGTCTTCAAACATTAAGGAACAGGTTGTAGAGAAAATCAAAGCTACCCCTATGTTCTCGTTCCAGCTTGACGAATCAGTTGATGTGGAATCGTGCTCCCAGTTACTGGTCTTTGTGAGATATGTGTTTGCAAAAAGATGTGAAAGAAAGATTTTTAGTTTGCACCCCACTGGACCCCACAACAACAGCTGATGATATCATGAACAATTGGTCTCATCGGCCATAACAGAAGGCACAAGTGATCTTAACCTTTCATTCTTCTATTTCGCTTAAGACTAAGATTCAGAAATATTCTCCTCTGCGGATGCACTGGTCATTGTTAGACACTGATGGACGAACTATTATCATAATCCCTATATATAACAAACTATACCCTCTGACCGTTTTACATCGATGGCGAGAATTGGGTGCCTCGCTGTCGCGTGCAGGAGACTCAAGTTGGATTTCCCCGAGTGGGGGGGATTTTTATTGTATACCCAGTATCTCTGTCTTTCTACTAGGATGTTGTATCAATCTCAGCCCGCCATGTAAACGGTCAAAATTGTGTCGATGGGAGCATAAAAACACCACACACACAGACACATAACACATACTGTACACACACATGAACCTGCTAACAAAGTGAACTGTGAAGCCAAGTATATGAAATTAAATTGTACAGCAAAATCTTTAATGAAAGTACCACTAACATTACTAACAACAAACTCACCTCTGCCTAGAGGTAAAATGTAAGAGCACTTACTTTGAAAGACAAATGTACGAACATTCTATGAGGTCATCTTGCATGAATGAATCTGAATATAATTCAATCTTATGTTAATACAAAAAACAAAAATAAAGTGAGAAAAGATATATTCTTAGTTCATGGGGTTTTTTGTTTGTTTGTTTGTTTGTTTGTTTGTTTGTTTGTTGTTTTTTGTTTCCACTGATACAGTGATGAAATAAATTCTCATTGGATTTGGAGCCATCATTGTTATTCAACAAAATTTAGGTAGCCTATATGCTGACTTAGTCACTGGAAAATTAAAGACAAAAGGCAGGGATATTACAAACCACCTCGAGCTAACGTATACAATAGGGCAATTATACCTTTAAAAGTGTGTGTGTGTGTGGGGGGGGGGGGGGGGGGAGGGGAAGAGGGGAATTGAACAGATTGATATCAATGCTCGGATGTAAAATTGTGCAATATGGCTATTATTGCTATGGTGTACCATCCCCTGCTGTCATTTCACTTTTCATTACATTGGCTGGGTCAATAATTGAATTGAGCAAGACAGAATATCCTAATAGCTTATGACACAAAAGTACTGGTAGACATAAATTCTCCCTGAAAGTAGAACAGTGAGAGCATACAGTCAGAAAGATAAGATGGAAACGGATGAAGAGGTTGGCCTTGGAAAATATGGACAGAGGGGGTCAGAAAAACATTAAACAAAAAGCAAAGTGCCAAGCAATACAACAAACAAAAAAAAACGTTTGCTTTTCCCCTCAACACCTTTATGTAACAGAGGCTGGAAAAAGAAAAGGAAGAAAAATAATGAAAATTGAATTACCTTTAAAAAATGACTTTGTGTGTATGTGTGTGTATGTGTGTGTATGTGTGGGTGCATGCGTGTGTGTGTGTGTACATGCATGTGTACATATGTCTGCCTTTTATGCATGTGTATGTTTTCTGTACATGATGTCAAGTCTATGTTAATTCAATTTCAGCTCTTGTCTTTAGTCTGACAGTATCAGAGAACTAAATGGCGAGTTTAACTATAAAGGACTTCTATTCTGATCACTTTAAGCTGGCCAACTTAAATGCTTTGGCATTCTTCAGGAAATGATTAGGCCTTATAATAGACATGAACACTGCAAAATTGACATTTTTTGCTTTTATGAAGGTGTTTTTACCATCAACATAATTTGGAATACTTTGATCATTCAGGAAGAAGGCTGAGTAAAAAAATGTTTTTGGTGCAATATTTTGTCACACACTTGCACTTCAAGTTCACAGCAAGTAAGTCAGCTTGATTTTGGCTTTTACGCCCCAAGTACACTGTAACTCATTCTGTCTTGAGCCATCCGGAAATCAAATCCATGAGTTTCTAGTTTTTGAAAGATGTTTGTTCATCTGATATTGCCACCAAGATTGGTCTGCAATTGGGCGACATATCGAAACCCATAGCAATAAAAAAAAATTGCATCTTTTTAAAACTTCATAGCATAGACCTACAGAATGACATATCCACCCACACCTTTAATGAAATGCACATCACTTGCTACCAGGGTCTTATCCTATAAATTGAAAAGTGATAATCATCCACATTTCCAAAGTCCAAACAGCAAGAACTATGATTCTTACTCGGCCCTACACAGAAATCCATAAAACTGTGGACACTTCAGATGAAGATACCTCTGCACACATGATATGGAGAGGAAAGTATAGGTGAGAAAACCTGCCACTAAAATACAGTGTTTAAATTCATTTTTGTACTTCAACACAATTTAGATTCAGGAGGCTGGTTTTGACCCTGCTCAGAATCAACATACTCCATAACAATTCTCCCCACTCGGGAATCAAACTCAGGTCTCTCGAGTGTGATGCTCAAGCACCTTACTGCTGCACAAGAGATGAAGGTCCGGTTTCTTTAACATAATGAAATGAGAAGCAGAGACTGCTATTTGTGATAACTTCAAACATCTCTGAAGCTATTAAGCTTATTTACAGGAAAATCGCTCAAGGTCACTCAAGGAAAATGTTTTAGGCTGCACCTCGAAAACGCAAGTTTCACAAATTAAAATTTAATCAATAAATCAGTTTTTTGCTGCTCATGAAATATTTTCTAAAAGTGCAGGATGAGTTTTCTAACACTAGGCACTCTTTATGATTTAGATCTAGTGCTAATCTAAAAAGTGTAGGTACGCAGGACCAAGAACGGTTCTACTTTTAAAGACCTCTCAGACACCATGCAGGCCAAGGTGTCCTCATAATTTCACTTTCAAAATATAATTTCTAATGGGCGTTAAGGCAAGTAATTTTGACACTTTCAAGTGAATAAAAAATACGTACACTACTTCAAATAAACAATACAAAATGTACTTGATTTCAGGAAACCTTTACACCCAAAATAGAGGTGTTTAGACCATATTGAATCTTGGGCCTGGAATGGTTAAGATTTGCAGCTGATTCTGACAAATTGGAGCCCACCTGCCTAGCTAGACCCCACCATTCCAATATATGCTGAATACTTCTGGCAGAGACATCAATATTTGAGTGCTCTTTCCTGAGAAACACAAATGATTTTTAGATTTGAAAATTTGACATTTATTGGATGTTGGCTTGACTTGTGCAAAAACCAAAGAAACCGACAGGATGATAAGCCTTTGATCTTAAATGTACATCACTACACAACATGCCATGCATCACAGCTGATTGTTTCAAGTTTCCAACTTGATCCGTTTTTTTTTTTTTTAATTCACACATTGGCCAGAACGCACAGGCACAAAAAATTGTTAACACCTTGTGAAACTAATATTGGACTTGCTGCTGGCTAATGTTGTTTTTAGCGCAAAGTATTACCGAGCAACTACAAGGGCTCAGTGCACAGAGGGTGATTCAGTTAGCTGCCTGTGACTGTGACGTGGTGACATGGCCTGTCGCAGCCCTATGATTTCCCTCCATTTATTTTCTTTTCAAATCATTTTCATGGTGTTTTCCCCATCAGGAAATCTGAAAATGAAATTCCTGGCTTTTTCCCTTTTCTCATTTGAATGGGAACCCTGATACTCTCAATAGAGGAGTCAAAAACAGAGCCAACATGCAGACAAAGGGTCAAGTGTCTTGTATTTTCAATTTGGGAAGCTTGATAGAACAATTGGCCACTTCCTTCGTGATGTCAACACCCAGGGGACTCCTGTTGAAAAATCAGTATAATTTGTAAATGCTATTGAAATTACTCTTCCCGTCCCTCACTGGAAAAAAAATTTACAAATAAATTACATCTCTAGATTCTAGGCCTCCCTTAATTTCCAATCACATACCAAGATGAGAACTCGGATATTTCAACATGAACACATAAAACTCCAGCTTTCTCCCACCACCCTTCAGTGATCAGATGTGTACGAAAAAAAAATACAAACTAAACACAAAAGACCAGTAATGGTATCCTTTGAAGGCCCAAAAGCCTATAATTTAGTTATTTCAAGGTAGATGCTCAGCTAGTACTGGAATTGGATCTATTTTCATTAGATGTCACTTATGAGGTAAAAGATCCACTCCACCAAATTCAAAACAAAGACAAGACAAATATGAAATGTTATTCTTAAGCTTATTTCAAAACATTTTAAAATGATATTATACAATGCCCCTTTAAAGTTACTTTGATGAGACAACGCTAGTGGTGTTAACATCATAGATGAAAAAAGCAACTTGGGTCACTTATAATAAGGGGGAAAAATTAAGAGAGAAATTATTAACTCATTCGCTATGCATTATTTTCGGCTTGTGGACGAAATGAGATGATGACTAGTGCGCAGTTCACAGGTCTTTGGGGCCAAAAATTCAAATAAATATCAACATATTATATACCAACATTTTCAGTATGGTTTGTACAATACATATCGTCCCTGTAAGTTTCTAAACGCGTAAGTCCGTTGAGGCAAATTTTACAGGAGAGACAAAAAACGTAATAAATAGTAAAAACAGAATGCAAATGTACTGCTCTTTCTACATCTTGTAAAGAATACTTCTATGTATACAACTGTCAATGTGAAAATTCTTTTGTTTTTGAAAATTAATCATAAAACAGACTTACGTGTTTAGAGACTCCAAATTTGAAACATTTAAACGCGTAAATCGAACCCGTTGACTTGCGTAATAAATTGGAGCAGAAAGTTTGTAAGCTCTACTCGCGTAAGTCTGCGGCAGGTGGCCGTGGTTAGCCATACGCGTTTAGAGCTTTCATTATTTTAACATGTGGCTTGTGAATCATTGACTTACTTGTTTACAGTACGAATCTTTCAGTTTATTTATTAGAAAAACTATGCAAAGGACTTTGAAGAAATAAGGCAGATTGGTTTCATAGATTCTAGGTGCAATTAACTTTGCAAGTAATATTGATTGATCGAATTAATTGGTATATTAACTATACATCTGGTTGATATTATTCTTATTTCCCAGTCCTTTCACACTTACAACACCAATCGACTGTAGGTCTATTATAAGTAAGAGGATTATGACGAAAGACAACAGAAGAAAACCTTTAGAATGACAAAGTGTAGCTTGTGTGCGAAGTAGCAAAGGAGCAGCCTTCCAATCACCCAACAAATTACGAAAAGGAGCCAGTTCATTCTTTCAAGAACATTTTCAACTGTATTAAAGTAATGCTGTAACTGTAACACATGATATAATATAACAGAACATTTTACTTAATCAAAAACACATCAATTCAATATCACCGAGTAGAAATTTAAAATGATTCCATATTATATCATTCAACCTCCCCCAAAAGAAAAAATCCCTAAGAAGACTTATTCAAGTTCATGATCCAGAACTATATAAAATAAAGAACTGTCTGAAAAAACAATTATCTAACCAGTATTCGTAGCGGTGAGAAGGAAAAGGTGGTGCTGGATTGGACATGTCCTTAGAATGGACCCAAATGTCACTCCCAGGATAGCCAGAGGAACAAAAAAGGAGGCCACCCGCCGGAGACCCGGCGAAGGAGCATTGAACAGGAGATAAAGTCGAAGGGATGGTCATGGGGACAGGTCAAGAGATTGACCTTAGACAGGGAGAGATAGCGTTCCACCGTATCAGCCTTATGGGCTGCGCAAGCACCCTCAAGATAACAAGAAGAAAATGTATATAATAATTGTATACAAAATTGATTGCTTTGATAAAGTGTATTGTTGAGGACATTCCGATTCAGTCTTGTTTCAACTTGTTATAAAATGCCCAACATTCCGATGATATTACTGATTTTAGTGCTTGCAAATGTTTGAATTTGACATTTGAGATGATCCTGTTGGCATAAAACAGCTTCTTGGGAGTGGCAATCAGTGCTGTAGACTGATTTCTTTTCTCTGGAAACTGACCATTTGTCCCCGAATCCAAGGTTATAGAGTATTTTTCTAGCAAGCAGGTATTTCAGAGCCCTGATGTCAGTAACTGTAGCATCCCCAGCTTTCTATCATGGACGGATGCAACTAAGGGTGTTCACACCATCAGAATTTGAAAAGAATGTGTGAGTCAAATACTTCACAGAATGCGAAAATGGCTTTCTTCGGGCTTCTTCAATTAATCGAACATAGTCGATAGGAAGGAACATCTTCTTATTCTTGATTCGTCTTTCGATAACGCGGTGGACGTTATCCACCTCCATCCTCGTGTGGCCCCTCTCAAGTATTTTCTGCTTTACTTCCTTGTCATGCATCACGGAGAACATGGAAAGAGCAGTGGCTAATGTTTTGTTTCTGTTCTGAAAAGCACATCCATCGGAATAGATGATGTACCTATCAAAAGACAGATCACTTTCCAGGTAATCCACAATGCATGAAGCAAATTCGTGAGCAGACAAGCCCCCTTCCGCCTCGTGCCAGACATAGCATTGGACACCATGTGACTATAAATCAAATATTGTGAAGTTATGGACACAGAGTCTGGTCCTATAGTATAATGCGGATGCTTTCAGCATGGGGCAAAGCAAAACTGACTGTAGATCCACAGTAATGACCTTTGTCATGTCCTTATTTTGGACCATTTCCTCATCTGCTGCCATCTCTTGCTGTACCCTTTCTTTCTTTTGCCCACGAGCCAGATATGTCTTCATCGACATTGCCTTCATCAGAGATCATACTGATCTTTGCGCGGTTTGAAAAGAGAAAGATTCATTTTCTGTAATTCATCGGCAAAAATTGGACGAGAAAGAGCCTCCATCTTCTTTTCTTTACATTTTGTTTCATAGAGACGAAATAGATCGGTCCTGCAATGGAAAACTTCCTCTAAATATAGCCTGGAGCTTTTCTTTCGGCAATAGTGAGACTCCGTTTTAGGCAGACTTTCAAGGAAGGGTCGCAGATGTAATCGCGCATCAGAGTCAGATGCTAGTCTCCGACAAGACTCATTCCCTGTTGATAAGCCATCACCTGGTCCTCCGCGATGGTGTCTCACATACCGTACCATTCCTTGAGTCCTATTGTAGACCAAAACGTCTGACAGCAGACCCTGAATCTGCATCTACTGGTTTTCAGAAAATACTGCAGGGACGTAGTCCTACAAGATGCTGCAGACGCTGCTTTTTTCTGTTTGGCTGGCACCTTGCATACATGTCTAGGCAAAAATACACCATTCTCTGGCCAGGGCGGCGACAATAGGAAATAAAATATTTCCTACCTCTCTTCTTCTGTGATATTCGAACACTGATTACACTTGACCTTGCAAGAGCATCTTTCCTCGAAGTTCTTCTATCCTTTTCAACGTTCTCAAACCCTGTATCGACTTCCTTTATAAGATTGCCCTGCTTCACGTTTCTTGAGTTCACAAATCTCTCCCAGTTTTCTCTTCCAAGCTTTCTCTTCTTTCCATTGATTATTCTCACATTATCGCTGTTGTTTCCATCCCCACATGATCGATCAACAAGAGCCTCACCTCTATCAACACATATATTGGAATCAACATGTTCGCCTCTCTGGTCAGTGACAGTCTAATCCAAATCTTCATCATACATGTTGAAATCAATAATTTCACCAATAGGATCAGTGCCATTTAACAACTCAAAAGCTTCAATCCTACCATCATACATATTGGAATAAAAAAACTTAATCTCCACCGTCATATCCATTCGCATTATGATTAAAAACATTTTTTCTGCTGCAATCAGCATTCACAAAAAGAGACCCATATCTCCCATCACACACCTTCACATCATGAGCCTTATCTCTAGCATCACATATTTTCACACCAAAAACCATTTCTCCACCATCATTTACATTCACATCTGTTTCTCCATTACCGTGTATAGACATACTCAAATCAAGAACATTCTGAAAATGACTAGATCTATCGTCTCGCTGGTCAGCAGCAGTTTCAGTGACTACTTTCTTCCCCATAGCCTCATTGTGATCAAAATACACTAAATCACTGCTATTCACTGACATGTCTACAAATGAGTCAA
Source organism: Aplysia californica (assembly GCF_000002075.1). NCBI lineage: Eukaryota > Metazoa > Mollusca > Gastropoda > Aplysiida > Aplysiidae > Aplysia > Aplysia californica. The sequence continues at coordinate 492,571 of NW_004797342.1, forward strand.
TGATATATCCCAAAAATTGTCTAGTGGTTCATACAGAGAAGACTCGTGGGCATGTCCCTCTGAGGAGTGAGGACGGGCATTTCCCTTAGAGAGGTGCTGGGTATGTCCCCTGGACTGTGGTCATGGAGGCTTCACTGCTACCTTTTTAGACAGCTGTAACAGTTTGTGAAAAGCGGTTCTTGACTGAAATGTAAATAATAATATAAGTTATTAAATGTATAATAAAGTATGCTTCTTCTAAAGTAAAAGTAAATTTGAATGTTTCAAAAAATAATCCTCATTTTCAATGGCGTTTGACTTTGCGAAACATTTATCTTATAGCAGGTTGAAATATAATAATGATCAATCCACATTGCCGAGATACAGCTATGACTAATTAAAACCCAACAATTAATCAACATTGATGAGATCTAAACCTGTGACTAACAATACATAATAATTAATCTATATTATCGAGATCTAAACGGTGTCAATGGGCTTAATCTTTCACATGAAAACTAAACGCGTAAGTCTTGACAATCTCCTTGCAAGTCACCATGAAGCTTACATAATTATGGGCGACTTTGTAAGCTCTAAACGCTGATGTCACAATGTATCACACAAAACAAAGATTTATTTAAATAAACACATAATAATTTCGAAAAGTATCTTACATACACATCTTAATATGAGGGAAGAAATGGTATAACTCACCTCTAGGCTGTTACTTGAACCAAAAATGAAACAAAATTATTGTTTTAAGCGAAGGTGCTGGGCTGGGACTTCTGCGTTTAGAGTTTCAAATCAAGGTGAAATCCTGTTACATGCGTTTAGAATCCGGGACAAAAAAGTGCAATTTTCCTTTGTTTAAAGAGTGACTTTAATATTTATAGAGGAGGTGGGGGAAACCTATTGGAGTGAAATAAAACCAAAATATTATTTTCCAAAATTCCGGACTTACGCGTTTAGAGACTTACAGGGACGATATGTATTATTTTTTTGTGTATTTTTCAACTTTGGTTCCTGTAAGAGGCGATTATGCAACACAATTGTGATTGGATGCGGATAAAATTGGAAAATATAAAATTTATAATCTCAGGTGAAACTAAAAAAATATGTTTGCACATAGTCAAATGATACATCAAAATAACCATAACTGTATATAGAACAGGAAAATATTGAAAAATGTGCAGTTATTTACATACAATCCATAATATTTGTACATTTGGATCATAACATCCGATATTGAAAAAAATAAAAATGTATTTATAATTTTGAAAAAAGAATCACAAACAGAAAAAAATACGCGTATCTTATATTGAATTATTCAGAATTGCATTTGGAATTAACCTATACATGTCTTGAGTGGTACTTTTTGAGTAATTTCACCAAAAAGTGTGATTTTGGGGAGAAAAATATATCTTGACTATTTAGATCTAGGCCTAGATCTAGCACTAAAAAATATTGATTTCTCCATTACAGTGCACCGGCAATTTGCGTCCAATAGTATCTTATCAATATTATAAAGAAGAGTGCTACATTTCTTTAGTGAGCAAAATAATGATACATTTTGTTGTGTAAAAGTACTAAGGCTGGTGTCCGGGCTATAATTTGGGCTTCGCGATAAAACAAAGTCGAATAAACTACGAAATCGTGTTTCAAAACTGAATCAAAACTTCCGATTTTCGGTGGAAACGCTTGACCCGGAAGTCAACTTTATATTATGACCTTTATTTTAACATGAATATGTGGATTGGAATAAAAACCAAGCTAAAATTGAACGTTGGTTCTCGAGCCGCCGGGGGCGGCTTAGCGTACTGACGGCACTTTAGCCGCGCCGCCCCCCACGGCTCGGCGTAGCGAATGAGTTAATGAAACAAAACAAAGTTATTATTTTCTACAATTGGAACTAATTCAACTATGCCGGACAAAGTAAGAATGAATGAACATCACCTGGCCCGAACATCCACTGTACTAGGATCTTGAGAGAAATCCCTGCCACTCAAAAGTTTTTCCATGCCATTCCTGAGGACAGCCAGAAAACCTTTATGACAAATGAAGATAAGCAACAGAGAATTCGAAAAAGTATAATTTTAGTAGGGTATCAAAGGAAAACTTTATCACCAAAAGATGAATTCTAAACACCTTACACAATAGAAAAATAATTAGTTGAACATATGTAACTGTCTATAACTTGATCTATAGGGGTATGCATCAATTTTACAATGAAAGACCACTTCAGGCTAACCAACTTTTTTCAATATACAATCAGGAATAATTAACCTAATAACTTCAGATAATATCAACGAAATACCATCAGATAATTATGTGATAACAAACAAAACAACATCAAATGGGACTGGTGTTGGTGTAGTGTGTGTGGCAAGGTTAGTCACAATGAAATAAAGTTACATGGAGGGTGAGTTGAAAATGAATGAGGAAAATACTCACGAACAACATATTTAGATTACTTATACAGTGTTCGATACGCAGTCATTGTGATGAGGATGATCTACACTAGATCAACAGCTACATAACAATCACTCTCCAGGTGGTTTGTTTTGATGTGTGTACTTTTATGATAATCTATTGCACCAGGAAGATTTACTCTATCAAAAACCTTAACCTAGATCTACTTGTATTTAAAACTAGTGTTCCAGGGTAATTCTTAAGCAAAACTATTCACGCTCAAACACAAATTCAAACTGCCGGCATTTTAAATGATTGTTAAAAAATGCGCTATAAATAGAAGTGTGGCGGGTCATAGATGATTGTCAAGGAAATCATGGGCTTCTCATAAGTGGATGTCCATTTCACTGAAACAAATGGAAATAGCCAACAAAGACCAGAACAGAAATTTGAAACTTGGCTTGCCAAAGTGGTGGAGGCTAAAATATCTTTTCAAATCTCCACTCGTTGAATCCAGGACAGCCCTGAGAAATTCAAGACAGTTGTCAAACCTGACACACTAAACGCACTGCTCAGTCAATGGATGACACTATGCTACCTTAGAATTGCAAAGTTTTGTTTGACATTTTTGGCCGTTTTGAGTTACTATGACCATGAGATCAGAAGCCAAATGTTCTATTTGCTCTATCAAAATCGTAAGATGATTCAGAGTCGTTATCAAGATATTAAAACAATTACATTCAAAAAGCTTGACAGTTTGCAAAACTCAAAATTTGTCCTGTCAAATTTCTCATTACTAGGTACTGAGCAGATAGAACTTTGTAATTCTAAGGTAGCGACTAAGCAAAAACTCTACCTCAACTAACATGCACTACAACAATCCTCATATCTGCGAGAAATAAAATGAATAATTCTCAGTTAAAGATGTATCTCCTTGAGTACATTCTGATACACAAAACAAAGTGCAGACCTACCATGCAATCATTATGCCATTGTCTGTGCACAGTTTGACTGGAGGGCACACCATCTGACAATTGTAAGCAGCACACACTTGCTCCAGACTGGACCTGATGTAAGCATTACTGGCAACACCTCCAGACACAACCTGTTATCAAAAGGAAGAGTCATAAACAGTCAAAACTCCTCTAACAACCGCCATTCAAAGACAATTCCCTGAACAAATGACCACTTCCCACTCTGTATTTAAAAAAAATAATATTGGCACGTGTCACGATACGGTGAACTCAGTCGCTAGTTAATTTTTGGGCATGTAGAATTATTGGTATCACCTTAAAGCTTGTTCATTTGTTTTGCTTTAGAAGAAAAAAATACCCATCTACCTTGAATATAAGTTGGGATACTTGCCACTGAAGGAGGTGGGGGTGCCTGGTGTCAGAGGTAAAATTAGCGAGAAAATGGCTGTCAAAGTTGAGCTACTTTCAAAGCTTGAGTGTCCTTAGAAACTATAAATTTACTTTTTTTGTGTGCATTGATCAACATTTTTCAGTAAAATCCACACACAATGTGTTTTTATACAGACATAAAAGGTGTTAAACCACAACAAAAATAAAATTGAAAAAAAATTGCCCAATGTCCAGAAAAATGCCAGTTTCTTTGATTTCATTATTTTGATGAGAGCCTGATTTCACCATGATGCCTGACAAAATTCCTAGCTTTCCACCTGTCTCCGACAATCACTTTTCTTCTCGACAGTGGGTGGCTGTCTAGGAACATTTCAACTGCACTGAAATTAACATACAGGAGTACGAATTAACTGTCAATAATCTCATATAAATTGAAAAAACATTTAAACAGAAAGCTGGCACTACTGCAAGGTGGAAAAAGAAAAAAAAAAGCATTCTGAGGAAATAGTCATAGTGCTGGTGGATGCCCCCGTTCAAAAGTCTAGAGAGATCGGTCCTATACTGTACATGGTAGATTGGTATTTTTCAGCCTGTTGCAGAAACAGAACTGTTGTTTAGGAGACTAAAATTGTAACTTATGAGGTAAGTCTCCTACTACATGTTCAGAACAAAAAACTTTATCTTTGGGAATTTGGATGAAGGCCATCTGCAAAGCAATCAAGCTCAATATTAACTGAGTGAACTGTGGGCTCTCTCTATTCATACATATGGGATGTCTTGCATCTAAAAGGAGGGCATCTTAAAAATGAGATCTACACAGATAAAGGCATTGTAGGTGTTTAGGTGTAAAGCTCTTGAAACAAAAACTAATTAGCAATCTAACAAGGTGAACCTACAAATTGACATTTATCTCCAACAAAACAGCAGAGAGAGTCTCAAAATCTGTCCAAGCAAGCTATATTAAGAAGCACCCGCGTCAAGATTTTAACTCAGGTCAAAAGCAGCATTGTCAAGTGTCTTCACAAATAGACAGGAAATCTCCTTAACTTTGCAACTGGGTAAGATACTTCTAGCAACCAATGAAGCCAGTGGCACTCACCAAAGTTTTGCTCTTTCCTAGAAGCTCATTCATTTCAGAGTATATAAAAGCTCTTTGAAGTCTCCTTGCCATGTGGTATGTGACATTATACTGGAACCAGGAACAGATGTCAGCTGCATTGGGGAGGACCTCACTCTCTGGCCAGCCTGTTGCATCATGCAAGTACAATAATGGGAAAGTTCACAATATAAATTTGCCACAGTCAGTACTGTTCACCTCAAACCCAAAATACATATATGCAATAGTCTCCGCCTAAGATCCTGGTGCTTGGCATTAAGGGAAGAATTCATAATGACCCATATCCAGGCCCACAACCGGTAAAATGGTCTCCCTTCATTCTATAATGAACTGGTGAGACCTCTGGGTGGGTTTATAACATATGGAGAGCAAAGAGTGGTCAACCTTGATGACCAATCACAGTGGCATGAGTCATGCCGTTCTCACTTATTATCTTATTGTGAGTATCAAGATCTACACTTACACAGTTGCCCCTTCCCTTTACTTGCCCAAAATGTATAGCTTTCCATCTCTGACTGAGTTCCCCCCATCTTTGTCATTATGCACCATAACCCTGTGACCACACTAATTAAAATTCAGTCCGTCAAGCAAATACAGGAGTAGAGCAAGGAGGTTATTTGTTCTAAGGTCCTTGGAGTAGCAACAACTGCTGCAATTGTCAGGGAAGAGTTCACAGTTCAATGTGATCCCACCTGGAGCAAACTTGTCGGCCCTTTCCACCCAGCGTGTGATGTAACTTCAGGTGTCCCCCTTCATCGAGACTTTCAATACACATGTTATCACACTCACGAGAGTTGTTGAACTGTAACGCAACACGTAGCTCAATGATTGCAAATTTTCACTCTTGGCTGATTGACTGTGCCTGCCCAGGTGTTTGTTCAGAAAATTATGAACTGAAATGCAGGATTTTAGCCAAAAGCAGACCTCCAGAGCAGGACCTTAGGGGTGATTTCTGTACAGTAAAAATTCTGTCGTCTTAAAACAGCGGGATCTTAGGTGCACCGGGATCGAAAGCCGTGGGACCTTGGGTGAATACTACAGAACTTATTACACTCATAGTTCCTAAAGAAATTTTATAAGAAGGGAGGGGAATGTTTAAGATAAAGTCATCAGTGGACTTTTTCAAAGAAGCGTTCAGTGCCTCATGCCTTCAAATACAATTTATACCAAACAACACTATTCTACTATTTGTACTAGTAGTAGAACCATCATAAATAATTGTAAGGCACTAAAACCAAAGATAGTTATATGATTTCAGAACTGCACTATAATATTGATGTATATTCTGTCAAAATGAAGTTTGTTTCAGTTTCAGGTTACTTCAAAAGGTGAAAATTTGCTTAAACCTAAGACAATATTAGAATTTTGAGGATGTCAAAGCAAAATTGTTTATCTAGTATATTCAAACATAAAATGTATTATTTATGACACAGTCTTGTTCAGAACAGAACTTTTTTTACTGCATGTTTAGACAAAACATGGGCTGAGCAAACAATGTCTTCTCCACGGCATCACTTTTCGCCCGATTCTGTTACTTTTAGTTCGCGTGACTCAGCAGCCCGCCGGAGCTCCCCGGCTCGGGGTCACGTGGTTAATGAGCCATGAGGCGACTTTGCCGGTGTCGGTCGGGAAGTTCGCATTTTTGACTATGTTTAAAACGATATAACTTCTTCCCCATCCCACACAGCAAACCATTACGCGAATGTACTAAAAGCTCAATGTCTTGAGATTTATTCTGCGTTAGAATGGTTAGTTTCTGTGTCTTAGTTTTTGTTCTAGACAAGTGTTTGTAGAG
>NW_004797342.1:499664-510726 GCF_000002075.1 Aplysia californica
AAATATGCGCGGACACAATTATGCATGTAAAGAAATCAGTCACATTGTCAGTTATTGCAAATGGTCATAGAAACGTAAAAAAAGCTGGAAAAGTCTGGTGCTGATTCAGTGTCGCTGGAAAGCTAGAAATTATTCTTATAACCCAATTACGAGAAGTCATCCCTATTATTCAGTCAACTTACAAAACCTAGACTTAGCGTTTTAAGAAGAGTAAGCAATTTCTGGAGTGTAACAGATACTGTTCGTGTATTAGATCTACGTTGAAGATATTTATAAACTTTCGAGAAAATATGCGAATATTCACGATTATATTAGACACATAAAGTTGTATTTGGAGGAATTACTTCGTAGCGAATTGAGTGCATGATGGATAAAATTGCAAAATTACAGCCTTCTATTATAAGCGCAGATACCATCTTTTCTGAGTATCTGCACTAATGTTATGTCGTTCTTATTCCAAAAGTTCGACAGATTTTGACGATGCGGTTTTTTTATATTGATTTTTTTCCATTCACGCTAGTTCAAAAAAAATTACAATTTAGCATTGCCGACTCCAGCGCGTCTAACGAAATAACCAGACAAGTTACAACGCCCGTTCTTTTTTGAGTCTCAAGAGCAGAAATGCGTGCTTTGGGTGCACTAAATGAGAATTACCATAAATACAAGGATGCACCTTAAATTGTACGTTGAAAAGTACCATAAATTAAGTCGGCCCAGACAGAGCGGTGACAGGGAGCTGACCCCCGTGACCCTGACGTGATAAGGCGCCCGGCGGGGAACCCCCCGCGGCAACTAAAATTCCACTGCCGGTGCGCCGTGTCTCCAAAGTCCAATATGTAAAAACAAACTGTAAAAGTACTTTTACAAAAATAATTTTTTTTAAAAGTGAAACACACCTAATCTTTCATACTCTGCCCGTATCTGTCGTCTTGCCGATATTTTGAGCCCAGTGAAGGAAAAGTTGCAATTAGCACGGCTGGTCATAACATGCACAAGTGGAAAAGCATTGCGATCTCCTTCCTTGGCCATCTGCTCCACTGCAACACCACCGCTGAGGCCGTGGAAGCGAGGTAAACTGTTCAACTTGAGCTCACGAGCTGTCTAGCAACGGCATGAGGAAACGTTAATATAAGCAAAGTTAATAATCTATGAACAAGACATTTAAGAACAGAGAGAAAGCATACATAATTCTTCTTTGATATGCATTGTAATAATTTAGAACAGCAAACAGGCCTATAAACTGGAAGGGGGAGGAGAGGGGGAGGAGGAGGGGGATGGTTGAATTTCATACACTCCTTAGAATAATGCAGGCAGTCCCTAGTGAGAAGCTCCAATAAAGCAACTCCCCATATGTTGACAATGAAGAAACTGACTGATATCAACATTGTCTTTCTTTTAGAGATATAACTCTGAACACCCATTTCTTATATCACCACTCTGCCCCTAATCTCCCAGCTGTCAAGAATGGCTTCTTGTTAATAACCTACAGCATTAACAGGTTGTTTTTTCCTAGTTTCTTAAACATCATTGTCCAGTTATTTCCTTTCACTTTCATACACAGTTTTTGATTCGCTGCTAGCATTTTCTTTTGCTGAGAGGTACCCAATCATTCAATGTTGCACAGCAAAAGCAGAAAACAAATACATTGAAAATCCAAAAGAAAATACAGATAATCATTGTATAACACATCATGAAGTTGAAGATAGACTTGCGATTAAAAAAACCAAAAACAAATATTCCATATTCATTTCATAGAATCTTCCATTCTTCTGTGAAAACTAAACTTTTCAACACTACACACACACACACACACACACACACACACACACACACACACACACACACACACACACACAACTTTGGTCCCTCATGTCTGTACTTCAAAAGTCTCAAGCACACCTTGTCATAGGCATCCCCTGGGGCGACATCGAGGGAAGTTCCCAGTAGAAGGAAATCATCAATCCCCCGAGCTATGGCCAGTAAGCAGTGACCACCACTTGCCAATAGAACCAGGAATGGGAAGTCAACTCTGGAAAAGCAGTGTACTGCTATAACTTATCAGGAATCTAATATGTGTGATTAAAAATTTTTCTACAAGTTCATGGTCCTGTAATTTAAAAAATGATGATAAAATCTGATAAGAATTTATGAATACAATCAAATTTTAGTTTTAAAAACCTAAGGCTATTTCCATAGCACTACCTTAAAAATCAAGAAAACTTGAAAGCAAACAAAATCTCACTTATATTCCTCATGTAACAAAATAAAATGAGTGACTTCTTATGGACAAACCCTGGATAAGTCAATAGTGTAGACATTATCCCTTCAACTAAACTAATAGTTCATACAAACAGTAATTCCCTTGCTAAAATGACATTAAGTGATAGTTTAATGTGACCAGTAATTCTACACAAAATATGTTAACATCAACACCAGCAGGGGTAATGCTGTACATAATTTGAAAAGAGAACTTCAGACATCAGAAAAGACAGTTCTTTAAGCATGCTAGCCAACTGACCATTGGAATTGCAAAACAATCAGCTGCTAAGGGAGTCAAATAAAACTATAGGACAAAGTTGTGTCAGCAAAGGAAACATAAATATAACAGATGTTCACAATAATAGCTCATTATTGGATATATTGTGGCTTTTTGCGTTGGCATTTAGTAGTCAGTTTTATTAGAAGGACGAACTATCAGCTCAGTTGGTAAAAAACTGAATTGCTGTACAGTCAATCCTGTTCTGAATCCCTGATGGCACATTCTTAAACTAAGACTGTTTTGTAGCATTTAATAATTCATGACAGTTCTACAAACCTGACTTGACCTTATGGAGGATGTGCATCAAAACATACATATCTCTTGTCTTCAATCTTTCTGTGTTGAAAAGATTGTGAAGCCAATACCATGCCATACCAGCATTATTACTATCATTAAAAGCTCATATTAGGTCATCAAAAAGATCACTATCTAAAATAAGTAAAAGCAGCTAAGACTTGTATGAACTGTGTAAAACACAAACCGTTATAGTACTATTACTATCATTAAAAAGTTCAAATGATACCACCACAGAGGTTACAATCAAATATAATACACATGAGATTTGCTCAGATTAACATGATTTAAATGCATTAGTGTCACGATGTGGTGGAATCAGGGGCTCGTCAATTTTTGGGTATATGAGGTTATAGGCATCATCTTAAAGCGTGTTCATTTGCCTTCCTTTTGCATCTTAAAGCGTGTTCATTTGCCTTCCTTTTGGTGAAAAAAAAAATTCATCTATGTTGCATAGAAGTCCAAATACTTGCGATTGAAGGAGGTCAGGGTCGCCTGGTTCCAGAGGTGAAATTAGCCAGGAAATAGCCGCCAAAGTTTGGCAACTTCAATAGCCTGAGAGTCCTTGGAAACTGAAAATTTACATTTTTCGTACCTTTAATCAATGTTTTTCAGTAAAATAAATCCACACAAAAATGTGTTATTAAATGGACATAAAAGGTGTTGAGCCAAACAAAGAAAATTATTTAAAAATTGCCCATCAGCCAAAAAAAAGCTGATTTCTTGGATTTCATTATTTTGACGAGCGCCTGACAGCACCACGATGCCTCACATTTATTTAAGAAAGCATATTGTCTCTTCTGTGATACTACTAGCATACCTCTGAATCATTCTGGCCGTCAAAGCATGAGCCTCCATATGATGAATCGGGATAAGTTGTTTGCTGGTAAGAAACGAAGACATAAATAGCAGTACCCTTCTCCCATTAGGAGTCAGGCCAGAGCAGATATATGCCTAAATTATCATACATCATGACACTACCATTCAGTCAAAATTCCTGGCGCAACTTATCCTCAAGTATCTCTGTAACGGGTGGATTTATGTCACCCATACTTGGAACAGCAATTTGAATCAATTTGTCTTCACTTAATCATGTGCACTGACAGGACTTCACAAAAGCAAAATATGAGAAAAAAACTGGAATTCTGAGGAGCAGATGAAGATGCTTACAAAACACAAATTATGTAATGCTTTCTGACACTAACAAATATTATGTAATGCTTTCTGACACTAAAACAACATAACAAATAATAGTCACGGGGTTTCACAACAAAATCAGAGGATTTGAAACTGAAAACTAACACCCATGCAAAGATCTATTCATTGGATACTACACAATTGTAGTCCACAGAATGGAAAAACGGCACACACACAAAAAAGGATTACATCAGCCTTTGCAAAAAATACAGCAGAACATTATTTCATCCTAAATGAAAAAATAAAAAGAAAGGCTAAAGTTGTACTAAAAGGGCATTCTAAACTAACCAGTCACATAGGACTCTAGAAATCACAGGAATAGATTGGCTCTCCCCCACTCACTTTCAAATCATAGTCACCACACACTGGTAAGACAATAGTGTCATCTTTGATGGGGTATAAGTTAGGAATTTTAAGATCAAGAGGGGTAAAGCAGAGACAAATCCTTGCTACAACCCACTTTGGAACTGATTTGCCACGTAAGAGGTGGTACGATCTCCAGAATAAATGGGTTGAATTTTCTTCCACTTTCATTCCTTTTGAGGATTCTGCAAAGCCTAATGACTAAAAGTGAAAACAAAGATGAGTTATTTTCTCATCAAAGAACTATGTTTTGCAGATGATGTAGCAATTAGCATCCACTAAGCCGAATTGGCTGGAAAAATCTGGCACATGCCTTTTCCACTACTTTCGAAAATCAAGAGTTTTCTTTCAAACAGAAGCCACAAATCATTCAGATATCAAAATTGAGACCTATGCTTACATGTTTCTAAAATGTTGCAGAACCTGTCTATGCACCAGAGCCCAAAACAGGTAACTAAGGTTAACATTGTGCTTAACTCCCCCATGTTAGAAATTATGAACCAGGAGGTAGCAACAGGAAGTGCAAAGCTAGTAGTAGACCAGACCTCTACCACCAACAGCAAGCAGGCACTTGCTCAACAGTAAGGCATAAGAATCAGAGCAAGCTATCAAAGAAAGTTTGAGGGAAAAAGAATCACAAAATCAATATCAAGATAAAAGCCAACTGATATTTTGTTCTGGATTCATTGTTATCTGTAACCGAAACAGCTTTTCCATGAGATGACTTAAAAAGATTCTAATTTTTATAAGATAAGATAAGATAAGATTCATCTTTATTGTCCAGATCCTGGCTTGGTGTTTCACCACGTGTACACGCACACACACGCACACACACACACACACACACACACACACACACACACACACACATACACACACACAAAACACATGCACACACACGCAGGCTTACAATCACATGCATAATATAAATGAGCAGCAATATAAACAATAATAATCTTTAGCTAGATACATACCACTCAATGTTATTCTGATGCATGCTCTAAGGTCGTATGAATACTTGTACAAGATGGTTAAGATGGAAGAATTTTGATGGATGATTTTATGTGACAAAAAGCAACAACAAAAAAAGACACAGGTTCTGGAAGGATGAGGAGTTCACAGCATTTTTAACGACTCATACAGTTTAAGTGGAAGATGAGAGAATACCAAGACTTCCTCTACTAAGAACTAGAGTACAGGAGTAAGAAAAAAGTTTGACCCCTACTAAACTACAAAGTTGCCTGCTAGAGAAACATTAGCATAACAGATATCAAGTTAAGAAACTCGGGTCCAGATGAAAGAAGACTGCAGCCAATATAAAACATAAGATCAGTCTCAAAACGAAATAGAAAGATGTATCAGCAAAGGCAAATCTAGAGAGACACAGTATGATGAGACCAGAAGATCAAAAAGATCCTAGCATTCACAGCAAGTGGCATTTTCTATATGAACAAAGACTTACCCTGACAATCTGGCAAGCTTTTGAGCGTACTGCATTCCGACCCGTAAAGACATGATGAGACCTGGCTCAACCGTCACTGCTACAGCATCCATGTCCTGAGACAAAAAGAAGCAATGTTGGGTCTAAGGAACCAGTCAGGCTTTGATCATTTTAGTAATCAAACAACGGTTAATGAAAGGAAAGTTGGGGGAGGGGGAAGAGTCCATATGCCTTCAAATAAATAAAACCAGAGAATCGCGCTCTCAAGTTGAGCAGAGCAAAGGATCAAAGGATCTTGATTTGCCTTACAACTGGTGACTAAGAGCACACAAGTTGGAATTCTCAAAAGTGACCCAAAAAATGTTAGTAACTTGAACAAAACATCAGTGCAATGAATGCAATCCAGAGTACAGTCAAACCCAGTCCAAATTACATAATCCAACAGTTACAGGCCATTTGAATGTAAATACTTTTAAAACGTACTTTAAAATGTTAACATATATCCAGATCAAAATAAATGAGGCTTAACATTCAAAGATTGTAATTTCTAGATAAAGGAAGAAACATGTAAAATTATAACACTCACTTCAAAGGAGAATACTGTTCATAAGAATGTAAAGATCAGTGTCCAACAATAATAATTTTATAGTAGAGGGACCAACCGTTGTGTCTTTAACAAAAGCATGCCAGACCAAGATTAAAAGAGTATTGCACTACACAGCAATCAATAGTCATGTGTGTATTTGTTTTTAAAACTATTAAGGTATGGCATTTATAAATCATGTAATATTCTCAATTTTATAAAATACAAATGACATTGAAAACTCATTTCATGGCTCAGCAATGACTGAAAAGGAGGGATTTTTTTTTCGTTCTGGATAGTAACAACAAGCGACGCAAATATCCTGGAAGTATAAAAAGTGAAAGCAAATTGAAAGGAAATCTTTTAAAGAAATCACTATTCTATTCTCAAACTCACACTCAAATCCATCTTTGCATTCTCAAGGGCCTGAGTAACAACTCCTTCCACATTTTTCATATGCAACTCTTTTGCAACATTTGGGATGATACCTCCAGTTCTGAAATTATCAAAGAGAATTTTATCAAATATCAAAAATGAGTAAAGACTTGAAAGGTATGCTATTCCACCCCCCTTTTATTCAACGAAACAGAGAAAAATGAGAAAATTTCAACTGTTCGTTTACTAATTCAAGTTGAAGAGAGGTGGCAAAGATGATAATACAGTGATGAATAATGAGACGAGAAAGTAAAACTAATTACCTGACCATTGTGATTCACTGGTGACAGTTTATCATGCTTGTTCTATGACAGGAGATTACCAAATGCTATAAACGTTGAACTTGTGTGCTACTCATTACATAACACAGTGTCACTTCATGTAGTCAGCTTACAATGGGAACAAGAAAGGAAACAAAACTGAAAGAATGGTGGTGGCCGGAAGCAAGATTAATAAAATTATATAATATGAAATCTAAGTGGAAAGGGGGGGGGGCTATGCAAACAATAATTAATACGCTTGTAACATGTAATTCGTAACATGTAACTCTGCTACAATCTTATCAACTTGCACTACTCTCACTGCGCTGATTAAGTTTCGTATTCCTTGTAAAACTATCACTGTTCGCCATGTTCTTAATTCTCAAAATGTACAATGCCCGTTATACACAAAATGTAGATCACTAATACAAAAACCCCTTGAAAAGTGAACGCTATTAGCGAAAAGAACGTTTTACACAGGTACGTTTTTGATAAACAACTTTTAGACGGTGACAATTTTTACTGGGACTCCAAGCTATTGAAAGTAATATTACACTAATTATTAAGTTACAGTCGGGAATACTTATTCAGCCCAGTATGTTAGGGCGAAAACATAGAGAACGCCGATTTCGGAGACTGATTCAGTAAGCGCCGATAGGCATAAAAATTTCCTTATGATTTCCAACTTGCCCCATTTAGGGCTTGCAGACTACAGGCGGCTTTAAGCTCGGATCAGCGTTGTCGGCTTTATCGGAATCTAAACTACATTCTTATTACGCCGAAAAACTGGGAAGGGTGTCTCACTGTCAACTCGCGACCTCAGTGCTTTCTTGTCCTATCTCCATTTGTTTTTACATTAAAAAAGTGACTTCTTCTTAAGCTCACTCTTTGTTGTGCACTGCTTTCACTGTTATTAAAAATGGAGATGCGACAAGAATGCACTGAGGTCGGGAACTCATGCCGTCTCGCCGTCGCCAACACGGGTTGAGCGGTTTGCGTGACGTCATCCGACTGGACAGGAGACAATTTTAATTTATTTCAAATGGCCATTTCAGAGCTGGTGCTTCGCAGTAGACAAAAACTAATGGTATTTTTTAAATCAGCGTCATCAAATTAGGGTGGCAAACGAGCAGAATTACATTTAAAGCAATATTTTAGGAATTCCAGGTTTTTTAATCCCCAAATAAATGCTTCATAAATACCAGCTGTGTTGTGGTATAATTTTTTTTCTTATATCTAGATCTAGGCTTTAGGCGCCCTCTTATGTGGAGTCAAGCAGACACCTACTGGCGCCCGTCCGCGTTCATCTTCAGCAGCTTAAGTTTCGGTATTCTCTATGTTATCGCCCTTATACTGAATTTTACGGTATTACCCGGTATTCATTGTCTCGCGATGCACCATACCCTTTGTCTTTTAGGGGGGTTAGGGGCAAACCAGCAGATGGTCAACGGAGGGTTGTCGTTCCGAGGGCCTAGTTCTAGTAATGAAGGGCATCGATTTAGAATCAGATCTAGATCTAGGTCTCTGCGTCTGATTCGACAGTTTCAAAAGGTAGGCTGCGATTGGCACTTTCCA
Organism: Aplysia californica; assembly: GCF_000002075.1. Taxonomy (NCBI): domain Eukaryota; kingdom Metazoa; phylum Mollusca; class Gastropoda; order Aplysiida; family Aplysiidae; genus Aplysia; species Aplysia californica. Next base: position 508,352 of record NW_004797342.1, read on the forward strand.
CAATTTATGTTTTTGTAATTTCCTCCACCAAACGGTCGGTTATCATGTAAGCCAAATTAGTATCCTAAAACTGTCCGTGTAAATACTGCACGGGGGGGGGGTTAGCAGTAAATACATGTATACCGTGTATTTAGCCATGCCCTTATTCGTTTTAAAAGGGGGCGGGGCGGCACCCCGAAAGTCCCGATTCGGCTCAAAACTATAGATTTTAAGTTGTAGGCATTTTTAGCTTCTTCAGCCTCTAACTATTTCATCCCATAAGACCCTCCTAGAGTCTTATTTCTTCCCATGGCATTCAGTCACCACCATTTTCTCGTTAAGTCGATCTTATTTTTTTTTATCGCCCGTTTTCTCGAAACATGGTTTTTCTATATATATACTTTTTAAAAATAACTCCACCATTTTTTATCCAATCTTTATGAAATTTTCACAGAATGAAGAACGATGTATTAAAACTGTGACCCGCTCAGGAAAAAATTCATAAAAAATTGCCTATAGTTTTTTCAGTTCAAATATACACATAACAAATTCAAAGACCGCATATAGAAAGACCAAAATACACCTAGAAAAACCCAAATATACAAATGACGTTATAAAAAGTATTAATACAACAATAGCAAGTTCAAATGTAAACATAGAAATCTCAAATTCAAATGTAACACATAGCAAATTCAAATGCCACATAGCAAGTTCAAATGTAAATATGCTTGAACTAGAGTAAAGGGAGGTTAAGTGGATGGTTAGCTGGTGCTCTGGTGTGGTTTAATGCACCTTCTTTCCTCTCTAACATCTATCATCCTAATCTCTCCTCCGTGTTTTTTTGTGTCTGTTACTCACTTGAAACACCTCTACTCTTCGCCACTTATATGACCTTATTGAAAGTTATTGTGTTGCAAGTGCCGTAAAACTCTTACTAAAACTAAAAAGGAGGCTAAAAGTATAAAAAGTATATCAAGGTAAGAAGTAAAAGGGTTGGGGTTGTTTTGGCCACGAAAACGTTAGACGTAAGCCGTGTGGTGCCACAAGGAAGAAATCATGAGAAACGAAAGTAATTGTTAAACTATGATAAAAACCGGAAATAAACTCACATGTTTAACAGAGACGAAAGATTATGATACAAATCAACATACTGCTGGTATTATCATTATAGAACTAACTGAGTGGAATCTAAAGCCAAGCTCACTTTCATTTACTTATTGTTGCACTACAAAACGATATATGGCTTTTATAGGCTTGCATTGATCTGAAGGCTGCTGTCATTCTCATATATAGTAGTCACAGCTTGTGTTTTTTTGTTTCATCATCTGGGCAAGTGTGACCATCCTTTGTTGATGAGTCAGCTGAGTGAGCATTTGGTCTTTTGCTTCACAGACCCACGGTTTCAAATCGTATTTCCAAAAGCGTTCTCGTAGATGTTAAGAAAAGGTTTGTGTGTGTGTGTGGGGGGGGGGGTTAGATATTTCTTCCCCAATCTATTGATGAGTTGCCATTTATAAAGCCTGCCTTTGTGCACGAGCGTTGTTACATACAGAGCATACTTCGTTGAGGGGATTGTTGGACCAGTTTCTTAGGGGGATGGGTTGAAACGACAGCTGCCATTCCCTCTACTTGAAAGTCGTGAAAGACCAGGCCACCCTCGTCACTGACAGCAAATTAGGCCCCTATGGCATCGTGCTGTTCGGTCCCCTTCGACCCTGCATAACTCGAACAAAGCATTGACCACTCCGTGCTCTTCATCGGTTTCTATTTGTCAACGGCTTGCTACCAGCTTTCTCAATAAAGGCAAATTCATACCACTAAATACTAAATGTTCTGCATCAGCCATGCTGCTCAAATTGATGTCTAGTTGCTTCAGTCCTAACTAAAAGCATGGCATTCTCAAAAGTTGAACATGAAACAAAATCTTTTCAAAGGGGCAAAAATCTTATCATATTCAAATCTCCCACTTTTTCATTCAAAATACAAAGTACTTACTCGTTATGTATCGTTGTCTGAGAATGGAGGGCTTCACCAATTACTTTTCCATTACTATCAACGACAGCAGCCCCTGTGTCATCACAGCTGGTCTCTATACCAAGCACAAATTTCATGGACAAATTTGACCCAAAGTGTCTGCCCTGAAATATGGTACTTGTCACCCTGGAAGTCACACGCATTTTCAGTGCACACCATTGGAACCATTGACCTAATGTGCTGTGGGAGCCCATCCGTCCAAGGAACATTGTACTTGGCTTCACAACTTTACTTATGATGATCTATAACTCCAGCCAATCTATATCAATCTCAAGTTCAGGATCCTGTCTTGCATTGTGGCCTGTAATAGCAACAGAGGCATAACAGAAGTTCAAACACGTTTGTCACTTAGTCTTGATATA
>NW_004797342.1:511309-519811 GCF_000002075.1 Aplysia californica
CCACACTGATCGGCGGGACGGCAAAGACCTCTTACTGCGGAATTGTACCAATGTGCACAGGGGGTATAAAAAGCCTATCGATCATCTAGATCTAAGTCCTTAGCTTCCTGAGACGCCAAAGCCGAAGTGCAGACTGAGACGAGACGAAGACGCTGAAAAGTAATGTCAGAAGGGTGCCAATCGATGACAACGCCATGTCTCTGATGGCCTGAAGTAGAACAATGCTATTTACAGTGGAACTCGGATTTAACGAGCTCGGATTCAACGAGAACTCGGATTCAACGAGATGAGATAGATTCCCGGTTTTTTTTCTTCTTTAAAATCAATAAAAATAACCCGGATTCAACGAGCACTTAAATCAGCGAGCTCGGATTCAACGAGGTTGCTTCCAGTTCCAGGGTGAACAGCCCCCACAGATGTGGCTTCGTCCATTTTTCTCCCAGAACGAACTTTATCTATTCCCAGAATCCATCCATTGCACCTGCATCGTGAACCATTATTCACTTAGTCGATTGCATACGACTAATCAGTGGCCTTTTTTTAAAATACCATGTATACCAACACATGCGTTGTTGACACGCATGTGTCTACCCTGGCGTGTGTCGTGGTCGGATGGGCGGCCTGCACACGTGTGGCTGTGTGTGCGTATCGGGGGGGGGCACTAGCGGTCCGGGCGTTGAACGTCGAAGATGTCTTTTTTTTTTCCTTTGGCAATTGATCATTATTACAATGATAAGCTAGTCTTGACGTAGATCTACGTAATGAATTGTGCGCTGGTCGATGGAATCAAAAGTTGCCGTTAGGCTCTACTCAGCAACACACCTATTTGGTGAACAATCGAGATGACTCAGGCGTACATAATTTGAACGAATCGGTCTTTTTTTTACACAGCTCATAATATGCATGCATTTCAGGCACTACTTGTGACTTCTCTTTATACATAACTAGCTCAGTACCTGTAATTATCTACACAAAACCTCGTGTTTGCTATAACGAACACTAGGATTCAACGAGATTTTAGGTCAGACCCGGCGACCTCGTTGAATCCGAGTTCCACTGTATTTGCCCAATACTGATCACCACAGTGCTTTTAGATCAATCCAGGTATTCTTTTACTTTCCCTCCGGTCTCACACTTAACTATCAGTTGTCCAATTTCCACTAAATATTGATGCGCTGAACACGAATATCAACTTCATTTCCACCGCAAATTAATAGTTTTCGAAAATTTGATTTTTCTTTAATCAAGCTATATTAGATCTAGAATCTACACCAGATCTAAAACGGGGGGGGGGGGGAAGGGGGGGGGGGGGAGGTCAGGGGGAGCATGTCCCCCTGTTTTAACCCATAATTTGATATTTTCCAGTCTGGTTTAAAATTCTCTTGAAAATAGATCGGTACAACTTAAGAATGTGGGTCCCGTCTGTTTAGACTTGGCATCATCAACACAGAGTACTGGATATCGATACTGATTTAAATATTAGGAATTCATCATCATCAATGCCTTTCAACCCTGGCAGGGTATAGGCCACATACAAGTTCCTTCCATTTATCTCTGTCCAGAGCCATCCTTCCAAGCTCATTCCAAGCGAGCTTCATCTCTCTCATGTCCCTTTCCACTCATCTCCTCCATGTTTCCCGTGGCCTACCCCTGCCTCGTGCTCCTTGCGGGTTCCACTGCAGCGACTGTCTTGTGATGTTTCCGCTGGGCTTTCCTAAGGTGTGTCCCATCCATCGCCACTTTCTTAGTTCTATTTCTACTTCTATATATATCCTTCTGTCCTGTCCTTTCCCACAGCTCTTCATTCCTTATTCTATCCTGCCACTTAATTCTTAGAATACTCCTCATACATGTGTTGATGAAAGTCTTAGAGGAGCACAGACTTGACGTTGGAGTTAAAGAGTCGAATCTATGTGCGCAGTGAGATGTTGCATGCTTTCCAGACTTTTGATAATTGATTGAATGCAGACCTTGCCTTGGCGGTTCTTGCTTTAACATCAGCCACGGTTCCACCTTTACCATCGATGACACTTCCAAGGTAGGTAAAGGAGTCCACTTCTTCCAGGGGAATGTCTTCCACTGTCACAGCAGGGCTTGAAACTTTTCCTACCTTCACTACTTTTGACTTGCCTGGATGTATACATAGGCCAACACTCCTTGATAGCCTGTTGAGTTCCTTGGTCTTTTCTTGCATCTGAGCATGTGTGAGAGAGCAGTGCAAAGTCATCGGCGAAGTCCAAGTTGTCCAGCTGCTGCCAAGGGATCCACTGCATTCCATTACGCTTGCCTCTGGTGGCTTCTTTCATGACCCAGTCAATTGCCAGTATGAAGAGAAAAGGTGAGAGTAAGCATCCTTGTTGCACTCCTGTCTATACCAGGAATGCTTCTGAGAGTTGTCCTTCGTGGAAGACTTGGCAGTTTGTTCCATCATAGGAGGCCTTCATAAGCTTGACGATTTTGTCAGGTATTCCAAAAAACCGCATGAGTTTCCACAGAGTTTCCCTGTCTACGCTATCAAACGCCTTTACACAATCAATGAAGTTGACCACGAGAGGTGAATTCCATTCAAGCGATTGCTCAACAATGATGCGCAAAGTAGCAATTTAATCCACACATGATCTGTTTTTGCGGAATCCTGCCTGGTTTCCAGGGAGCTTCTCGTCCGTTGTCAGCTTGATTCTTTCCAGGAGTATCCTGTTAAAGACTTTCCCAGGTATGGACAAGAGTGTAATGCCTCTGTAGTTGTTACTGTTGTTACAATTGCTGAGGTCTCCCTTCTTAGGCAGCTTGATTAGGTGTCCTTCCTTCCAGTCTGATGGTATTTCCTCCTTTTGCCAAACCTTTTCAAATAGAGCATAGAGAATTTCCACTAACGTACCTTTATCTGCCTTAATAAAAGGGCTTCCGGTGGTATATGGTCAGGACCAGCTGCCTTGTGGGACTTCAGTGATTTTATAGCCGCTGCAATTTCCTCTCTTGAAGGTGGTTCCGTGTCTATTGGGAGGTCATTTCTGGCTGGAAGAATTTCTACTTGGTTTTCTGGAGGTGGTCTGTTCAACAGTTGATCAAAGTATTCTCTCCATCGGTTAAGTTGCCCCTCTGGCTGGCTTGCCCCCTTGACCTAACAAAAACATGGGGGGGGGGGGGGGGGGGGGTTCCGGAGAGCATGCCCCTGTGAATTTGACCATAATGCGATGTTTTGCAATTTAGGTTTGATAGGACAGGCTCCGTGACCTAACAAAAACATGGGGGGGGGGGGGGGTTCAGGAGAGCATGCCCCTGTGAATTTGACCATAATGCGATGTTTTGCAATTTAGGTTTGATAGGACAGGCTATCTCCATATCAGCACGTGCATCAAAAAGTTATTGTTTAGAACAAGAAGTAATCGTCGGTGGGGTCAAAACTGGTATCCTCAAACTGGACCAACATTCTTAAGTAGCACCAATAAATTTAGCTATCTAGATCTAATTGTTTCGCGACAGTTTTGGTGGCTTTATTATATAGGCCAGCTCTATTCGGACTCGAGTCCGAATATAATTTTTATCTATTCGGACTCGAATCCAAATATGGGTTGTATCTCTATTTGGACTCGGGTCTAAAAAAAATGTTTTGTTTATTAGGACTTAGCTTCTAAGTGAGTTATGTGAGTGTAAGGAGGTTACATAATATAACTGTTGTCGGGGGATTTTACGTAAAACCAGAATTAGAACTAGAACTGCCTACTAGGACTGTGTAATAGTGTCACAAGTAAAAAAACAGCAACTCTCATTAGATCTACCCAATGGCAGTGTCTTAACTTAGTACACGATAACCGACAACTCAGGGTCCTTCCACTACCACTACAGCATCATCATTACTTCCAGGGAGAAACGACAGCCTAGTATTCTCACTTGGTTTTTTCGTTTCCGCCCTTTTTATTTTGTTTCGGGCATCATAGGACCACCCCCACCCCCCTGTCACTGAGCGCTCCAGGCGACAAACTCACCTCCCTCTCTCACTCCGCTGAGCGCGCGAGACGACTAAAATCGTCGAAGAACGGGCCAGCTCTCGAGTGCGGGAGGCGACTATCGTCGATTTGAGGGAAAACCTTATCTTTTGAACAAATATTTTAAGAGGTATTGGAGAACCTTTGGTGTCACCTTTTGTTCTATTATAAACTGGTTAGACTGTTTTTAATGGAATATTTTACTCTTGAATGGTTTAACCAATCAACAACAACAAAAAAACCTTGGAGGGTCAAGGCACTGCGTGCCTTCGTGGGTTCTGTTCTAGGGAAAACATATTGTGCTGTGATTTACTGTAAAGAAATCCAATTCTAACATTACAATGACATACTCTAATATTAGGCTATTTCATTAAACAGCTTTCAGTTAAGGCTAATATTTTTAAAAACATACTTCTCTGGAAAGTGAATTCTTTTCTTAATTTAGAATATTATATTCATTTGTTTAAGATTTTGGTGAAGATATAGGCATGCATACTCTCACCGATTCTCAGGAAACAATAACATTCCCCGCGGGAGCCTAAAAAATCGTCCAGCGCTCGGGGAAAGGTCAAGAACGGTACTCTTATACATTTCACAAATTATTTTCTAGATAATAATAATAATAATAATAATAAAGAGCATTTGTATAGTGCATATATATTATATCCTCGCTCAACAGCAGGCTCTATGCGCTTTACACTATATTATTACCCCAGCAGACCATAGAACACTCCAAAACATTCTCAGCTTCCTGGGAAGCATACAGTGCAAGCAGCTGATGATTAAGCACTCAAACACTAACAAACTGACAAGATCTTTCGCTGTCTATAGCCGGGTACCCATTCCCACCTGGGTGAAGTGAGGAAAATTTGTGTAAAATGCCTTTCCCAAGGACACAACGTCGGGTCCCTGACAGGATTCGAACCCACGACCTTACGGTTGCGAGTCCGAGAGCCTAACCACTAGGCCACCGACGCCACATAGATCTATCATCCTATTAGCCTACATTCATCATGTAGTCCAAGGCCTACCCGTTCTCAGTCTCAACATCCATTGCATTCTCAGACCGGGTGAGAATAATATCATTTTATTCTCACCCAAGGTGAGAATAACTATATAATATTATTCTCACCCCCGGTGAAAATAAAATGGATATTAATTTATTATGCTCACCTCGGGTGAGAATAATATTATATTTTTATTTTCACCTCGGGTAAGAATAGCGACAGCCATTAACTTTGCCCTGGCAAGGTCAGCTCAACTTAGTCGTTCTGTTATGAATTGGAATACTAATGATACAGGTAGGGCTAGTTTAGATAGATCTAGTAATTGGACATTAAAGTTAACGTAGTGACTATTTCTCCGAACGTTTGGAGAAATAGTGCCGATCTTTATTTCTCCGAACGGTTTCCGGCTTCCGTTCTCGTGATTTTTTGCCTATTTATTGCGAGAGTTCGGCGCCAACTTTCATTCTGCCTCTGGTCTGGGATTGGGAAGGAACACCGCATGGCAAGCCCGCCTACAGCCAACCTTCAGTAACACCCACCACACACCCACCACCATCATCCACATGTACACACACAAACTTATACACACACTAACTAAACATGACCAGTGGGCAACTTTTGAACGTATGACGAGCTGAGCTGTAAATGGAGAGACAGTATGAGTGAAAGAGCAGGTGAAAGGAAGAATGTACGAGTGTATCCACAGGCGACAGCAACTACAAGACGACGACACCGACCCCCCTGGCCTGGTACACAGCTCAAGAACGAAAGGAATGCGGCTAAGGCAGTGTTTTGCCTATATTATTGTCCATGGTTCGCAGGGAGCAAGGGAGTGTGTGAGATTTTCTTTGTGTGTGCCTGGAGGGAGGGGGTGGGGTGTGAAAGTCATGCGGACGGGGATGAGCCGCGGGAGAGAACACAGGAATTGAATGAATGAGTGAAACTGAAAGAGAGGAACGACTCATGAGCCCTGGAGTGAATGAGAATGGATCCTGTGTTTCTATTTTTGTATACTTTGAACTGTTACTGAATAAAGCCCGAACAACAAACACATGCACGCTCCTCACTCTCCACTTGCACACTTTACTACCACACACAGACACACTCACACACGCACACATGCATACACACACACACACAGGAGCAAATTTTTAGGTCTATATATCTATTTCAATTTTCAAGAGCTAGTCTGGCTTGTCTAGAGATTTTTAAATGAGTGTAAAAACGAGAAAAGGAAAGGTTTCCACGACAGAATAAAATCAAAATTAGAACAGCCCATTAAAATTAAACAACCACAAAAATTAACAAATAAGGGCGTGAGTCCACCTGTCTGAAGAAGATTGGCTGTTTTAACACTAAATGTGCGTAATTTTAAAACAAAGTACAGGATATTACAGGTAAATTATGGAATTGCACACATTTAAGGGGCCTGCCAGTGTCAGTACATGTGATCGGTTTTTGTGGAACGTACGCTCTAACATAACACATTTAAATCTTAGAATCTAATGAAGGTGGGAACATCAAATTAAATGACGTTACACTATATAACACACCCCCCCCCCCCCTTTTTCCCCGTTAAAAAAAATTGATGGAAAAACAACACATCAGAACAATAACAAGAAAGAAAAAAATACACACTAACAAAATAAAACACCACAAAGAGGGAAAAATAAAAGTAACTGTAACGTATTCAACAAATCAACGTGGTGACAACAAGTGAGAAAGAGACGAAGCGAAGCTTGGTGAACTTTCTTTCAAAAGTAAAAAGGTTCAGTTTCTTTCTTTTTTTTTTTATTTGACTTTTATTCTCCGATCTGGGGACCAAAAAAATGCCCAAAAATCGAGCCACGATTGATTTTTTGGACCGATTGAACCATATTGTACACGAACAATCTTTGGTAGGCCTATACTATAATTATAGATCTATATAACAAAATTTGCCGAAAGGATGTGATTTCAGAGTGTTCGGAGAAATAGTGCCCAGCTTTATTTTCCCGAACGTTCAGAGAAATAGTGCCTAGCTTTATTTTCCCGAACGTTCGGAGAAATAGTGCCCAGCTTTATTTTCCCGAACGTTCGGAGAAATAGTGCCTAAGGCCTAAAGTTAAAGCTCACATTTCGACTGTTATTATAATCGAAAAACGTTCGTAAATGCTGGAAATATTTCGGAACAAGGGTCGGAAGTCAGAACGGACGTCATGCGTTAAATCAAATATAATTTTTGTCTAGACTAGATCTAGATCTAGATCTACTGGCGCTTTTCGGTAGTTCCCACCCTGCAATTGTTATTCACGGGTTTTGGCCTCAAGAGTAGCCCTGTCCTAAATAAGATGGGGGGGTTTCAGGGGGGCATTCCCCCCTGACTTTTACCACAATTTAATGTTTTGCAGTTGTTAGGTTTATTATCTTAGCTCGTCCAAATCAAACGTATAGATCTAGATGTAGGTCAGGCTCAAATAAGGGGGGGTGGGAACTACCGAAAAAACACCAATCTACTTACAATGTAGTTTGACCCCTGAAGCAGAGAAATTTGTGTGCGGGAGTGAAAGTAAAAATTTACCTTGATCCAAATTAAAGTAGATTCTAATCTAGATCTAGATATCTAGATCTAGATATCTAGATCTAGATCTAAAATCTAGATCTAATCTAGATCTAGATTTCTAGACAGAGCTAATAAAGAATGTCAAAATGTCAAATCAAAGTCAAAATAAACAATGAAAAACTTCAAAAACTCGTCAAAAGTGACAAGCCAACCAAAACAGTTGACAGTTGGAATTGTGTAGACTTCTATGCATCAGGTAAAGACTGACGAAGCCATTGCTGACGACCCAATGAAAAAAAGGTAATTCATGATCAATTATCCATTGTGTTGAGAAAAAACTGACTTTTATCGAAGTGTCCGAAGTACAACTAACTACTAAATTGAGAGTGCCAGTCAGTGCAGCTCATGGGCGCTGCCATATTTCTAAGGGAACCTACTCTTCTTTTTTTTGGATAAAATAGATGGGTTGGAATGGTAAAACGTTTTAGTTTTAGGAAGGCTGGCTTCATGAAGGGCATCAAAGGAAAAGTCCCATAACTCGGGAACGAGACGTGACATAGTTCTCTCCTCAGGCAGTGAGTGACCCCCAGTGGCCCCCAGTCTCTCATCTTTTCGCGAAGTCAACATCAAGATGTTTGCTGTCTAGTTACCGCTAGCCTACACGTCCGGGTTATTTCTACTGGGTTTCTGTCTTGTATGAGGGAGCGCAGTCTGATTAACCTACCTACCCGCACTGTCTTTCAGGTCTCCCTGAATTAAAAAACCCACCACACGTGTAGGCCTAAAATTATGTACGCGCTCGGTGTCATGCGCCCCCCCCCCCCCCTGCCCATTAAACAAAATCATGGATGGACGACATGTTCTGGCCAAAAGAAAAAACAAAGAAAGCTCTGTTGCAAAAGAATGATATGAGAAAAAAAAAAGATTTGGAAGTTAGACGCTTTAAAAAAAAATATTATTCAAGCTA